>NC_022009.1:80295598-80303273 GCF_000317375.1 Microtus ochrogaster
CAGTTAGCTGATTAGAATTATATGTTTTTGAGTGTCTGGAGACCAGTGTGTCCTATTTCATGACTCTGTCTCTCTCTCTTTCTCCCTCTCTCTCTCTCTCTCTTTGAAATGTTAAAATGACTTAGAATTAATTTGCATATAGGTAAATGGGTACTTAAGTTTTTCCCCATATTAACAATATGGTTGTATACTAGACTGTGAAAACCAAAGTCAGCCATTAGTCAGATCTAGGATGGTCATAGGTTCCCATTTCTCAGCATCCATATTGATCTAAATTTTAATTGTTTTCATGTAATGTAGGGTATTTGATTTCTCTTACTCTCAGTGGAATGCATATTTAAACAAAATCAAGTCCCTGAGGTTTCTTAATGTTGTGTTCTGCTAGTGGTTTTCTTCTGCTTATACATGGGATGACTTGATTTAGGACTGTAGACTCTTAAATGGTTACCATTCAGAATCTTAAACCCATGGTGGCACACACCTGTAGTCCCAGCTACTCAGGAGCCCGAGACAGGAGGATCACTTGAGTCCAGGGCTTCTGGCCGCAGAGCACTATGCCTCAGGTGTCCACAGTAAGCTTGGCGTCACAGGACTGTAGATTCTCAAATGGTTGGCAGTCCAAATCTTAATTGTTTCATTTTAGTTTGCTGTTGTTTTTGTTTTGTTCTGTTTTTTTACTAGGCTCGAGGTTTCTCAAGCAACTACACCGATAGGTATAATTTAGGTAATGAGCAAGTAGTAAATTTTAGTCTGTTAAGGTTTGAAATTTAATGTAATCAAATTTGATGAGGGGGTGAGTATAAAGATAAATATTTTATCCCTCCCCCATTGAAGAGGGATTTTTGAAACAGATGAAGACTGTTACAGAGAACCACAATTGGTCAAAATGCAAAAAAACAGACTATGGGGTGCTTAGCCCCGCAGATACATCCACAATATGGGGTGCTCAGCCCCAAAGATACATCTACAATATGGGGTGCTTAGCCCCTCAAATACATCTACATTACAACCTCATAAGACCCCGGTAAAAGTCACAAAAGGGGGTGTGAAGAACCAGAGGACTAGGAGGTTTGCTGCTTGCTAGTGTCTTCTAGACATGACAGGAACGCTGTCCCTATGGTGCTTCAACAATGTGGCTGGCTAAGCCAGACTGCCCTAGTTGGCAGGCCAGCATGATCAGGGGAGTTCAGAAGACTCCAAACTCGATGAAGAACTATAGACACAATGAGCAGCTGCTGAAGGAGAAAAAAAAACCTCAGTTTTCTGCAGAGACAAGCTCCCGATAGGTTATCCAGTCCCAAGTGGTCAGCCCTAAACACATGTACTGGGAGCAACATTAAAAGGATTCAGTAAGGTCTGTGTGTGAAGCAATAATTAGAAGGGAGCTCACGAATTCGAGAGGGAGTTGGGGTACGCAGGTAGAGTTAGAATGGGGGAGGGAAAGGTAGAGATTGAAGTAAATACAGAACGAATGTGAAATATTGAGGATATGAAATTCTCAGTAAACTGAGAAACATTTAAAAGGAAACACAGAGCCAACAGCTCCTTGCATTGAGCTTGTCCCCTTCGGCTGAAAACAGCTCTGCTGAGAATCCCCTGCAGGTGTGGCCCAAATAAAAAGACAACAGTTTCTAGTTCCTTAGAAACCAGATTGCTACAACTTCGGGTGAACTGGCTAATGTTAGCATATTGATTTTTAAATTGTGTCCCTGCTGTCTGGGATAAAACAAATATTAGCTGGGCCAACGCATTGTGTACTGAGATATCCCCTGGTTGTGATTACATGGCAAACACGGATGTAATTCAGTGTCCCCCGTGGAGTTCTCGTCTGCACCAGTATAGCTGCCTGTCTCTTGCTTGTCCACAAGCAAGCTTGTGAGGCCAGCTTTACAAGAACGCCTAGCACACAACCTCGTGAATGGCTGTGGCAGCACGCTGTACTTGAAGCCCACTCAGAAGCCCGGAAGTGATACCAACACTGAAGGCCTCTGCACCATCTGGATTTAGTGTTTATTCTCCTATAGGAAAGCAAGGAAATCGGAGATCTTCAGATTCTGCTTTGTGATAGTGCAAGCCTACCTTAGAAATAGAACTAATGAAGGATGCCTGTCATACAACGTGTTTAACTTTGTGTGTGTGTGTGTGTGTGTGTGTGTGTGTGTGTGTGTGTGTGTGAACAGAGCGATGTGTGCATATATGTTCAGCTGCCCCCAAAGGCCAGAGGCATTGGGTCATCCTGTGTCTAGAGTTACAGGCAGTGAGCCTCCTGACATGGGTGCTGGGAACCAGAACTCTTGCCCTTTGCAAGAGCAGTGTCTGCTCCTGAGCCCTGAA
The DNA here is from genome assembly GCF_000317375.1 of Microtus ochrogaster. Taxonomy (NCBI): domain Eukaryota; kingdom Metazoa; phylum Chordata; class Mammalia; order Rodentia; family Cricetidae; genus Microtus; species Microtus ochrogaster. Next base: position 80,297,933 of record NC_022009.1, read on the forward strand.
CCATCTCTCCGCCCTCAGGCAGTTCTTACCTCATCTAATCTAACATCTAATGATGTTAAAAATAAAAATACAGTGCGCTGTTACTTTTCGCAATGGAAGGACTTCCTGGTCAGCATTTCTAAACATTAATGCTACAAACTCGCTATGAACATTCCTGTTTGTAAGATGGGCAAACTGTGACGCAGAAATGCTGAAGAATTTGTCCCAGTTGTACCTCTCGTAACTGATTTACAGCCAATAATAAAACATAAGTCCACTCAAAGTGTTCTCCACATGACCCATGACACAGATTGAAAAGCTATGTAACTGTCAGGGCGGATGGGGGATAAGGTCTCAACCCTACACCGAGAACTACAGGCCACAACTAAGAAATGCTGGGAGCAGGAAAACAGGCCGTCTGGGATTATACAGTCCCAAATGGTCAACTCCCAAATACCAAACAAGTAACATTGTACAAACTGAGCAGATTATGTTTAAAATATATGTCTACACATACACATATATGCATGCACAATGATTGATGGAAAATGAGGCCATGAATTTGAAAGGGAGTAAGGAAAGGTTTATGAAATGATTTGGAGGGAGGAAATGGGAAGGGAGAAGTGATGTAATTATAATCTCAAATATAAAAGTAAAAATAGAAATACATTTAAAAGGAAATGAAGGGGTTCTCATGAATCGCCTTTAGATTAATCTCTAAAGCCAAAGTTCCAACAGTTTCCTTTTTTTATATCCTTTTGATTTGGAAGATACATGAGCACATGACCCTCTTTCAAAAGGCTTTGGCTGAGTAGGGTTCCTTTAAAGCTCAAAGTCAAGGCGATTCTACGTTGGAATTCTGTTTGACCAGAGCTTTTATGGTGTGAGATGAACCACATCTGTGTGTCCCCTAGAAGAACATGAGGGGAGCTAATCTGGGTGGGACAGATACCTAGGGAGTCCTAAGAATGCAAGGAGAATTCATAGAATCTCCAGCATCCCATTTGGTTTATTTTCAAATAAAGTTTCAATGTAGAAATGTAAATATTTTAAATGAATCCTCTTGAATATATTTATGAGAACTATGTTCAATCTGAGGAAATTGTTATGGTTTTGTAGAGCTTTTAATCCTCTTCTAATGGTTCTGGTACTTGTCCTGAAAAGCACTATTTGTTATGGAATCGTCACATGGATGACACGTGATGATGGTGTTAGGTGTGGAAAATGACTGTCTCTGAGGAGGTCAACGCCATCTGAGATGAAATCCTGGAAGTGTGGTGGGAGGTGGTGGGAGGAGGCGATGCATACGCTGTTGACCTAACGTGTGCTTGGGTGCATGTTCTTCTCTAGTAATGTAGGAAGTTGTATAAGTGGATGCTTTGCTCTGTTCTTGTCTCATTGGTGTCTAGTACAAAATCATGTATGTAACTAAACTGTTTCAGATGCCTGTGATTTTTGTCAGGGTTTTCTCATCCATGATCACTCATGCCATGGAAGGCTTCACTGCAGAGAAGGTGCCAAACTATCAAGAACTGAAGTTTCTTTTTTTGTAGTTCATGAGGTGTAAGAGAAATTATTTGATCTAATAAAAAGGAAGAAATGATCCGGAAGTATGCAGATTATTATCTACGGGGTGAATATGAACATCAATTGATTAATAGGAACACAAATGATTTTTATGCAAATGCAGCATAAAAACAAAAGAAGATTATATACTTATAAAATTAAAAAAGAGTTCACCAAATTGGGAAAGATGGAAGAGAATCATGGATTACAAGAACAATATATGACAGATCATAAGAATGAAGGATTGGCGTAGGGAACACCAACATACTATACATTCTGTTTGGCATCAAAAAAGAAATGGACCTTTGTGCCAAGTAAGTCACACTGCGGTCAGAACATGCCGTCTGTAGAGTCATTTGTCTCTGCTCTCAAAATTCTATGCCTGTGATTCCTTAACACTAAGTGAAATGGCCAACAGTTAATATTCATACTTTATGTGCCATTGCTGTAAAGGTTTTCAATCTGTCAAAAATAAGCACATTATGTTTTAGGTCCTTAGTCTTTCTTAAAATTGGGAGTTGGCAAACAACTAAAGTAAATTCTTAAATCAGAGTTTAATCAAAACTTTAATAATAATGCTTTTTTTTTTTAGAGGAAACACTCTAGAATCATCATGATTTAATTTGGCGATAGGTTGTGGTGTGAAGAGGTGAAGGCCTGTCATGGTCAGAAATGATAAGGAAGCTGTGGATTGGATTTTTGATTTGTGCTATTCTAATATTAGCTGCAAAAAATAGATTGCTCACAGTTCTCAACCGTAGCACTTCTCTGGACTCTATATATTACAGAATACATTTTTGGTTTTCAAAACCACACTTTCTCTTTAAGCTGTGAAGTATAATAACCCAGTTACATAAGAGGCAGACTTACTCTGTAGAATTAATTTCACTTTTAACTCATACTGAACACAGAAGATCAGATGTGAGTGGTACTTGCGTAGACGAGGGTCATTATTTCCATACCCCTGTCCGTGTTAAAACTGATGTCCCTGCTGAGTGTTTATGATGTCATAGCTACCTCGTCCATCTGGAGTTCGGTCAAAATGAGGTTGTTCATTCAAGTATTTTATACTTCAAAGTAGGTGTTGTTCAGTAGGGATGCTCATTGATTAGAAAGAACCTTATTTTCCCTGTGTCTTAGTTCTGTTTCTGCTGCTGCGATGAGACGCTCAGATGAGAACATCTTAGCGAAGAGCTTCCTTAGCTCATATTCCAGGTCACAGCCCATAGTTGTAAGAGAGGCAAGGCAGGAGCTCGTCCCATCCACGGTTAGGAGCAGAGAGAAAAATGAGTGTGCGCGTGCGTGTTTGTGTTTGTTCTTAGCTCTTCCTCATTCTCCCGTAGTTCACGCCCCAGGCCACAGACTGGTGGTGCTGCCCACATTCCATATTGCTTCAACTCAGTCATCCCCTCAAAAAAATCTTTGATAGGTATGTCCATGGGTCAACCATTATCATACAGTTCCTCAATGTGTCTCTTTTCAAATGATTCCAGATTGTATCAGGTAGGCAATCAAAAGTAACCATCACACAAATAAGATACAAACAGTGATTCCTGGCTATATGTACTGGCATTTACGTCCATGTCTGTGTTACACGGTCACTAATAGAAAATGGTGTTAACTTGCTTAGTTTTCTCATGTGTGGTGTTTATCTTAGAGCCAGAGAAATGATGTGTATATAAATGATACATTGTAGTATGTGCCCTCCTTTTGAAAGGGTGAAACATTGTAATGCATTTCTGTTAAGTAGTAGAGGTGATGGATTCATCAGTCAAAGTAGAGTACACAGCCAGTGATGGTTGTGCCTCTTTGAAGAGGCAGGAGGATAACAGATTCGATGCAAGGCATGTCTGGACTGTTTAGTGAGACCCTGTTTCAAACCTCCAATAAAAATATGTCCTCCTAGCCAATGCAATTTGTAATGAGACTTTTCTAAAAACTCTGCCATTAATACAATTGTGAATCCATTATAATCCATCATTGCAAACTTGGTGTCACAGATGCATTTTAAATTAATTTCTTCGTGCTAGTAATCTTTCAGATTCCTCACAAGAAGGACACTCAAGTTCTACTAGATGATTCTAGACACATTCAGACGACCTTGGAAGAACATGTCTTATATTTTATAGATGATAATAAGGCAAGGGAAATGAGTCAGGGGAAAGTGTGATAAACCCAACTGAATTAAATTGATTATAATTACAGCTATAAGTTTAGCTTTTGATTGTGATTGTTTTTTTGCCAAATTGATGTTTTAATAAGAAACTATGGCAAAATTGATAGCAATGAAATATTCTAAGTCATAGAACAGGTGAATTACCCCAGATCAGCCATAAGTTATTCATTGCAGTCATATTTCTTGGGTGGAAAGCTATGTGTATCTCTGTACTCAGCTGTGGTGATACCAGAGTCAAAACAGACCATCTTCTCAAGCTGTTGTATGTCTTGACCAGAGTGAACAATTCAATATTTAGCCAATTGCACAACTTTCCTTAAGAATTTCTGCAGTTTGTTGGCAACAGATGAGTAATAGCTTTTCACATATTTCGTACCTTGAATTTGCGTTCCCCAGAAGCGCAGAAGTACATTTAAAACAGCAATACATGAATAACTTTCACCCACTGAATGTCCATCAGCCAGCATTATACAATGTTCTGTAAGTTTTATAACCCTACAAGGTTTCTTGTTTAGAATCTACAGCGTTTAAATTAACAGAAAATTGAAATAAAATCTAGAGGACTTGTTTGTTTCTATTTTAAGCCAAGGTCTGTGTATTCCAGCCTGGCCTGGGATGTTTTTCACATAACGTCAACTTGGGGTGATCTTCCTGTCTCTGTTTCCCAAGTGCTGTCGTTCCAGATTATATGTTGCCGTGCTTGGACAGCATATCAAGAGATTTCTTAAAAATTAAGCTGTGCTTGTAACTGTATCTCTTCTCAAGCTGAAGGCTCTGGGAAAGTGCAGGCTGCCATTCCCATGGACATCGTGATCATTCGGTATCGGAGTGAATGAGCTCTGTTTGGAAGGTTAAGTTTTACTTGCTCCTTTAATTCCAGGATTTGTATGGCCATATGGATTTACCTTCCTGTCTTGGATGTTTGGACCTGAATACAGTAACATGTGCAACTGGAAAGCACAGAAAACATAACTCAGAATAGGTTGCTGACAGGGAAGAAAAGCACACAGATGTTCCTCACCTGAACTGGTGCTTCTGGCCTCATGTTCAGAAGCTAAGAGCTTCTTCAAAACCTTTTCCCTAGCCTTTTCATGTTGAATATTAATGACACTGCTTCTTAGTGTCTTAGCTATTTTAATTATTTTCATTTAAAAATTATTTTCTAATAATACTTGCTAAATTGATATTGCACTAAAAAGATGTTTTATCCATCCATATTTTTAGCAGTGTAATTACTGCTTTGGGGAGATGATTGAATCTCCTTGGTCTCAAACATTTTTGTGCTCAGAATCAGCTGGAAAGCTGCAGAAAATGCAGACTACTTCTGGACACAGTAAGTTTCATTTCTAGCAAGTTCCCAGATGATCTTGAATCTCTGTAAACTGTTAAAACTAGACTAAGTCATAGTTCAAAGAACTCTATTTGAAAGAGGGGAAAAAAAGATCAAAAAAGGCTTTAAAGCTTTTGTTATGATGATTATTTAAAAGTTATTTTTTTAATTTTTTTCAAATAAGACTGTCTCTTCATAATTTTATTGCAGATGAGTCTGCTTAACTCTTTACCAGCTGATAAGTCTAGGGGTGTATCACCTGTTGTCCAGGGTCCAGGAGTGCAGTGTTT
>NC_022009.1:80303678-80311305 GCF_000317375.1 Microtus ochrogaster
GGGTCCAGGAGTGCAGTGCCTGTTGACCAGGGTCCGGGAGTGCAGTGTGTGTTCACAAGCAGCTCCACCAAATTGTGAGGAATTAGTGTAAATTATTGTTCCTTCTTTACTAAGAAGTGATGTTATTCTTCCAAGAGAGAAAATTCAGTTGATAAACTAATTCGCAAACAAAAGTACTTAGTACCTCCCCACTCCAGCTTGTTCCTGAGGAAACTGAGAGCAGAAACCCATTGACCATAAAGGAATGTATGCAATGCATAATGATGGCTGTAGTTCGAGAAATATGAAATTAAAATGGAGGGAAATGACCATGATGGCTGATTAGATGGAGGATACCAGACATCACACAGAAATTTATAAAAATTCTTATAAAAACACAATTTAGTATTTTAGGGAAATGAGTTTAAAAGTTTACACTCTGGGCTCAAAGCATTTGCTTCTCCATGAAAAGCCTTCTCACCTCAGATCCACCACTGCCCTCCTGGCAAAGATGATAGGTGTGTTGCCTCGCTAAGAGTGGGAACCTCAGCTGCCAGGAAGACAGATTTGAGAAAGGCCGTAGTGACTGGGGTCAGAGTATCTGTGTAGATTGTTTTCATTTGTATTCTATGTTGCTGGATATAGACGCTAGAGCCCTGGGCACACTAGGGAAGCGCTCTGCTGTTGACTTGTGTCTTCAGTCCTGGGCCAGCTTTGGAAAGACACGTCACTGTGTGTTCCCAGGCATTTTCATGAGAAGCTTTGCCGTTGTCACTGTGTCTGGAAACCGTTTGACAATGGGATTCAATTCCTGTTCTCCATTAACGTGGGAACCTAGACTGTGTGTTCTTGTTTCACTTTGATTTGTATCTACCTGAAAGCAAACTATGATACATAATTCAATTTCAAAAGAATTTCCTCAAATTAAATTTATTGTATTGAGATGTTAAAAAATTGCCCTTTTACTTTGATGTTTACATTAGTTTGTCAAGATTAGCGTAAAGGAAAATGTCTGCCTTCATAAAACTGGTCTCACAAATAGCTGGAAAAACTTTCTTCCTTTCTTTAACAGCATTTTTGAGATGATGCGAGACATTCTGATTCTTACCGTTGAGTTTTTTGGCTATGAAAACCCCGGTGGTCAGTGTCCAGGGTGTTAGTTTTCATGACGGTTTTTTTCTCTTCTGGGAGGCAGGCATCAGCTGTCTCATGACAGGCCTGATATATTTCACACTAAATAATTTTTTTTTGTTGTCAAGAGTTAAATGAAAGGCAGGCTGCTAATGAAAAGGAAAGTGGAATACATGCTTTCTGTGGAGGTGAGATGTAAGACGTGGCCCAACTGAAGACACACTGGACAGCTGTTTCCTGGAACCTCAGAGAAATGGGATAATTGCTTGCTATTCTGGAGTTTTATTCTATTTTTTGCTCATAAAAAGCTTAGAGATCTTCTCTGTCGATTGTGGTCTGTGGGTGTAATTAAACATGAAGTGACGAGGGATGTGTAGGCATCTATTATGCCAATATTATGATTGTGTTATTTGTCTTACATATTTTCCCACAATTTTTGTATATTCTGTTAAAAACACTCGAAAACAAGTAGACAGTTATTCTGTTTTAATCAGTAATTCATCTGAAACTCTATCTGGAAAAGTAAAGCGGTGTGTTTGTATCATTGGGTGAGGGCAAGGTTCTGTAAGGAGAGAACCCAAGGCTGGAGACCATCACCTGTGTCCCCTTACACAAGTCTGTTTAGAAGTGACACAGAAACAGAAAGCAACCATGATGGGAGGACAGGGGGCATTCGATGGGTGGACAGGGAGCACTTGATGGGTGAACGGGGAGCATTTGTGATGGGAGGATGGGGAGCACTCAATGGACCAATGGGGAGCATTTGATGGGTGGATGGGAGGACTCAATGGGAGGACAGAGAGCCTTCATTAGTAGAAAAATCTATTTCATTGTGACATTTTCACAAATATCATCAAACTTTCTTTCTCTTTAACCTATTCAACCCTCTCTTGCCAGCCCCTCACCCCTGGTGCTTTTTTTCCTCTTCCCAATTCTTCCCCTGACCGCTCTTATGATATGCACATTATATAATGTGTACCTCCTACCTTCTCTCTCTCTTTGCCCTCTGCTCTTTAGATCTCATCTTCTTGTCTAACAGTTTCCTTTCTATTCTGATGCCCTATATATACATGTGCGCATATACATATACATATATATGTGTGTGTGTCTTACATGAATATGCACATGCTTACATTTAAATCAATATTCCACATACGAGAAATATTTGTCTGAGTCTGGCATGTTTTACTTAAGATGGTTATACTAGATCCATAAACTTTCTTCAAAGTGTCACAATTTCATTCTTTACAGCCAAATGTAACCCCCATTATCTTTTAATTCATTCGCTTGTTGCTGAACCTCTGGGCTGATCCTGTATCCTAGTAGTGCGGTGATGAGCTTGGCTGTGCCAGGTGCTAGCCTGTAGTCCTCTGGGTGTATAGCAACAAGAGTACAGGAGCTGAAATGATAGCTCTGGCTTTACTTTCCCAGGGAACTCCACCCTGATTTCCACACTGGCTGCACCAGTTTTAGTTCCCACCCGAGGTGGATGAGGTTTCCCTTCTCTAAATGTGGCTATCAGTGTTGTTATTTGTCATCTAGATGAAATCCATCTTGATAGAGGTAAAAGCAATATTAATTTGAATTTTCCTGATGCCTAAGGATATTGAATACTTTTTTCTTTTTCTTTTTTTTTTTTTTTACTATTTATTGCCTAAATTTCTCTCCTTGAGAACTATTTTTAAGTGTTTTAGACAATTTAATGATTAGCTGACTGTTTTATTAGTATTTAACCTTTGGAATTCCTTACAGACTATACCTGCCAGGCGTATAGTTAGCAAAGAATTTCTCCATTCCGTGGACTGGTCTTTTCAGCTTGGCTTGTGTGAAATATTTTTTAGTTATTCATATATAAAATTTCTGCATAGCACAGGAAAACAAATCAGAGGGCAAACAGCCAGAAAATGGGAGAAAAATCTTCTAGCTATATACCAGACAAGGGCCGATAGAGAGAATTTCAAGAAGAAATGTAGAAATTTGATGTCAAGGAAATAAAACTGCCGAGTAAGAAGTGGGCTAATGAATGGAAGAGAGGTTTCAAAAGAAGAAACACAAATTTTTAAAAATGTTTAATATGCCTAGCCATCAAGAAAATGTGAGTTGAAACTTTTAAGATCCCCCCTTCACCCTGGTCAGAATAGCGTTTATCAAAATCCCTGGCAAGTACCGGAGAAACTGTCCAGAGAGGAGCCCCTGTTCACTGCTGGTGGAGTGCACAGGAATGCAACCATTTGTAAATCAACTTGGAAATTCCTCAAAAATCTGAAAATAAACCTAGCACATGACCCGGACCCAACTGATTTACTCCTTGGCATCCACCCAGCGAACTCTGTGTCCCTATAGAGATGTCTGCACCCCATGATGGTCTGCTCTCTTCACTACGGCAAGGAAACGGAGCCAACCTAGTTACCCTACTACCAGTGGACGGGTAAGGAAATCTGGTACATATAGAAAATGGAATACTATTTAGCTTTAAAGAAGTGAAACACAAAACCACAGAGAAGTGGGTGAACTTAAAACATGCTAATTGATATTAAGGTCATATGACATCAGATATTAAAAGAACATTTTTTTCCTCATGCATATCTATCCTATTACAGTTATGTGCACATGTAAACAAAAATACACATGGTTAAACTATAACATGAAAAGAAAATATAGAAAGAAGAAAATAAAAGATAAATTTTAGGTGGCGAGGAAGGATTAAACCCACATGCACACATTAAATCATAGACACGGAATAATGAAGCCAATAGAATGTTAATTAATTGTATTCCTAGGCTTAATTCCATCATTAATTTTTCAAGTTTTTTTTGTGTTGGATAAATCCACAAAAATATAATTAACAGTAGAAGCATAAGATCCAACATGAGCCTCCACAGTTTCAGAATGGCTGCTCTAACTGTAGAGAAGTTAATTAAGATGGTCTGCACTAGGGTCTGGCTAATCTCCTGTGTGATGTTTTATATTTATAACTACTTTACAAAAATTAATTATAAACAAAAATCATTTCCAATCTCTGTGAATGGATGTCGAAAACCTTTTCTGATGGAACCTTGATTATAAATGGGGATACAGCCTACAGTGCAAAACCATTAGAGAATAAATATTAGAAGAATGAAATAATAATAAAGGAAGAACATTGTGTCCCTCCACGAAGCTGCCCCGTGGGGGGAGCAGCTCCTGTGATGGCAAGGGAGGCAGCTCATGAACGGTCCGTCTTCACGAACTCTAAAGTGCTGTGTGTAATAGCTGTCCTAATAGAGGACAGTATTTCCATGTCTTGAATTTTATGCATGCATATTTTTAAAAAGGAAATACGAAACATATTTTCCACTGATAGTGTAGCAATAGGAGCGGTGGGCTGTGTCCCGCCACCCAGCTAGCTTTACCCGAAATAATTACACGGACACTGTATTCATTTAAACACTGCTTGGCCCTTTAGCTCTAGCCCTTACTGGCTAATTCTGATATCCCGATCAACCCATCTCTAATAATCTGTGAGCACCGGTCTTAGTGAGGACCGGTCTTACCGGGAAGATTCTAGCCTATGTCCATCCTGGGTCAGAGCTTCATCACATGTGTCTGCCTGGGAGAGGGGAGGATGGCATCTCTGAGCTCACTTCCTCTTCCTCCCAGCATTCTGTTCTGTTTACTCCACCCACCTATGTTTTAACCTATCAGGGCAAACAGCTTCTTTATTTAATTAACCAATGACCTTCTTCCATCATGATAGAAACATTATGATTTTGTTGTCCTGCCTATTTGCAAGGACATTAAAAAAATACTGTTTTAACACTCTTGTGCGTTAGCTGTCCAAATAATGCCATTTCCTGAAGAGGGGTAATGGGTAGAAAATAGTTGACACAGGGAAGAGAATCCAGCCAGTATTGCCTTGTCTTCCCTTTGCCAGAATTCTGTGAGTCCATCTTTGGTTTTCCTGGCTCCCCAGCCTGAGTGTGATGAGATGCCTCTGCTCTGTGACTGGTCTTTGGCCTTTCCTTTCCCTGCCCCTGCTTGATGCCCCTGCTGAGTCTGTTTGTCAAGGAAGAACTTGCATGATAGGTACCACTCTTGAATTTGCCCTTAGAACTGGCTAGATGCGGGTGTCCCCTCTCGGGATGCTGGATTTATTGCTGAGAGAGAAATCGTTATTATTAATGTATACCAGAGATTATCAAACTCTCTTGAGAAGCTGTGCGTTCCATCTACCTCACAGGGGAAGTCTATAATGTGTGTTGGCCTGAAACTCGATTGGCATGCTATACAAAACTGAGGTCTATATTTCAGCCATCCAAGGTATAAATAGACACTAGCCATTTGTACTTGGGTAGTGAACGTATTGACTGACTGCTTTATAGGTGTAGATATTCACATCAACATTCCTCTATTATAGGTAAAGAGGGTCTGGCCTGAGGGACTGAGAGAGGAAAAATTCTTGTAGTTCTAAGACACAGCTTGATTTTTGTTTTAAGTATAGCAGGAACCAAACGCAATAAAATTGATATGTAATCTAAGATCACATTAGGAGCTGTGGAATGGACAAGATAAATAAGTTTAAAAAACAAAACAACCAAACAAGCCACAAGCCAAGTCTTTGTAAAATTTTTCTTCTGGGGTGAGCTTGTTTTCAGAAATGACCTCTGCTGAATCTCCTGTCGGCGCTGAAACTAGAAGGCAGAAAAGCTTCTAGTCCTCCAGCCAACTGCAGTGTAGCCAGAGAAACAGACAACCAAAATAGAACACCAGGATTGCTGGGCGTGGGTGAGGCAGAAACCACATTATGAGCAAAAGCTTCCAGTATTATTTTAGAACCAATACAGCTCTGCACTTCTCTGCTCTCTCTTCCAAAAACACATACTACAGAAATAAAGTGAAATGTGTGTGCATTCTCCCTCTCCGAGTTAGGATTCTTCTCCTTTTTTTCCTTATTTCCCTTCTTTGGGGGTGCGATGCCAGTGTGAAAACCCAGTATGGAAAGCAAGCCGAGGAAGGAAAGAGTTAATTGCTTTTAAGGCCCTGCAATAGAGAATTATGGTTTGAAAGATAGAGGCTGGACAGCTGGCTTTGCTGGGGTATTTTTAAATGCATTAATGCAGGCTCCAATCACTCGGCCATGCTTGACCTATTTTTGGCTCAGGCCGACCATTGTTCTATTTCTGTGCCTGTGGGCCATGCTGTTGTTGATTCATATGCAAATGGATTATCACTAGCTTTAGCCAACTTGAGCTGAGAGAGACTGAGAAAGGGAAGGGAGAGAGGCACAGACAGATAGGAGGACACCCTCTGGAGCCACTTGCAGGGTGAGGATCTCGCCTGGAAACCCTAGCAGCCCAGGAGCTAGACGCCAGGTTTCATTGTTTTTTCTTCCTTTCTTCCTTTGTTTTCCCCAATGGGTAGAGTTAATATTTTTCTATTTATTCTTACAAAGAAATAACCCCGAGGCACATTCCTGTTGCCCGCCTGCTTTTAGTTTCCAGGATAACCTAAAACTCCAGCAAGCCATAGCATCCACTGCTTCCTGCTTTGCACACAGGTTGGTAACTGGGGGGAAAGGGAGCCCAGGTATTTTTTTTTTTTTTAAAAAAAAAGGCTATGTCCATCTAAGCAGAAAGGAAATCATTGTGGAAGTTGATCCTTCGCTTGCTTGCTGTTTCTCCTCGGGGAGGAGGGAGGACCAGCCAGGGTAGCTCCTGGGACCAGAGCAGGCAGCCGTGATGGATGTTTCACGGAGCTGAAGTAAGAGTGACCGGAGCATGCTGCAGACAATTTATGAGAGTGACTCCTGTGTTTCCTCAGATGGAGTGGCCGGACGGGAGCAGCTCTTGGCTCAGCAAAGAATGCACGGTATGATCAGCTCAGGTATGCTCTCTCCTCTAGCTGGGATGTCTGTTTAATGTTTGCGAAGGCTGGAGAGCCGGCTGGCAGGGAAATGAAGGGAAAACAGCTTGCTTGAGGAATAGCTTTTCCGGTGTGATGTTGATGTTTTGTTTTTCTCCCGGTGCCTTTGAAGGGTTTCACTTAGATCCTTCCCTTACCATTTCCCTGTGCGTTCTGAGTGTGGTTAAAGAAGGCTGCCGTCTGGATGAAATTGGATGAAATTGCAAAGTATTGCTACTGATTCAAGAGACACTGAGATTAGTAAAAGGACAGTGTTCGCCTTTGCCCTGGGCTGATTGGGAACGCCTGCTAGTGGGACTTAAGTTCATGGTGGGGCTTCAGTTGAAATCGCAGCTCCAGCCGGCCGGATGGTTTTCTGTTTACAGTGTGCATTCACAAGCACAACTATTTATAGACCTACCTTCTGAAGTCTGTGTCTGTGGAGTTCTCAGGTACTTTTATTCCTTCCCTAATGTGGCTTTTTCTCTGTAGCTCAAAGTGAATCTGTTTTGGATGGAATAGAATTATTACCAGATGCTTATTTTAATTTACCCCCAAACACTTGGGAAGTCTTGCATTGCCAGACAGGTGCAGTGGTACACACACCCATGCATGCATATACATACACACAGACACA
>NC_022009.1:80311405-80315906 GCF_000317375.1 Microtus ochrogaster
GAGAGGGAGAGGGAGAGAGAGAGAGGTGTTCAAAGCAGGTGCGATGCTTTGTCAAATTCTCCTTTGTAGTTTTCTTCCATGCCTGAGCTCTAGGAGATGTACTGATGGGGCACAGCTTTGACCACTTCTCTGTCTACTTCTGTTAAAAGTTCATACTCTGCAGGCAGTCTGATTTACTTTATTAACTGCTGTTTGTTGTTCGTTTCCTACAATCAGTTCATAAGCTTTTGTTACTCTGCTCTTGTCTTCCTCTTCCAAGAGCTATAACCTAAACTGGTTCTTCCTTGGAGCTTCCCTGTAGCTATAGGTCACGGCCCAGATGCCCTGATAAGGCTGTCATATAAAACAGCTTTTACCGAGTACACTTAAGTAGGAGAGGAATATTCCACAGGTTGGCATGAAGTTGGCTCCCATGCCCATACACATCCCCATCTGTGGGTCCTGTTTAAAGCCAACTCTCAGTAAAGCTCTGCTCTCGTGATGGTTTTCAGATCCTCTGTTTACCCAGTCTTTTTATGGAATCATAATGAAATGTCAGTTTTGTAAAATTTGGTATTCTACACCAGTGTCACAGAAATTGTATTCATGAGCTGTCTCTATTTAGCAAAAGTGAACTTGCTAGAACATCCGTGGCTGATTTTCACTGTGGGTGAAAGTGGGCAAGGGCTAGGGAGGGGCTAGCAGGTATGCCGGGGTGAAGAGAGCGCTTAGCGTTGCAATTCTGAGACTTCAATGAACACTTTAGAAAGAACTGTTCTAGCTATGTCTTCAGTACCACGATATCTTTTTAGTCTTTGTCTCTGTTGTATTTCTTTGAAAAACTAGAAACATAGTCATGTCCTGCAAGGAACGACTGTTAGCTGACACTGCGCTAGCCACACGTGTGTTAGCAAGCTTTGCTCTTTTTCCTTGATTTTGATAACCAAACGACTTGACTCAAATCGCCAAAGTCATTTGCCTGACAATGAAAGATCAGTATGCAGCGTAACATTTCCAAACTGGAAGCCTTGAGACGGCTTGGCAGCCAGTCCCACCTGCGGCCGCATCCGGCCCCGGCTCTAACCAAAGAGGAGTGCTGTAGCTCTGCGGCGGCCCAACAGTCTGCCTCACACAAACAAGGGAGGTCTAAGTTGTACTTGTTCTTAAAAGTTAGAATACTCATTGCATTAATTAGTTGATTCCTATGGTGCCCTATGATATTCGACTTTGCTTTACAAGTGTAACCTTAGATTTCATTCACTCAATCTTTTTTGTGTATTTTATTTCTGAGACACTGGGTTCTGTATCATGAAGAAACCAAGCACATTTCCAAGATACAATGCTTAGCTTCTACCCCCAATGTTTCCTTTTAACTGGTCTGCAAACCTCCTCAGCTGTTGCATCCTTAGCAAACTTAGACCCACAGCAGTAGAATTCGGGAGTGGGTGGTCGGTCCTCGTGAGCCTTCGCCAGACCATTTTCTTTTCCTTTGGACTCATCACTAGATTAGAGACGTGTTTCTCTTGATAGAGTTACAGACCTCGCTTTCCTCTCCCTTGGACCACCGACCTGGTTTGGACTCCAGGATAAGAAGTGCACAGTGACTGATGGACAGGACAAACACACGTGACACACACGCGGCACACGCACATGGTGGGGTGGGAGTAGAGGTGCTGTCCAAGAACTCACGTTCATGAGCCTGCTGCCCACTAGTTGTGCAGGTGAGATGCTCAGCTTCGAATAATCACAGATGGTGTGCCCCCACTGGCCTCCCAGCATCCCTGTGGGGTTCACATGTGCAGACACATCTGCAAAGTGTATGTGTGTGTGTGTTGATATCATTTCAAGTTGAGGAACATGGCCCTCTGGCTTTGCCAAACCATCCAGATGAGTTGGATTGTCCATGAAGAAATACGTTTTTGTTCTGTAATCCAGTTTTGTTATTTTTATTTTTATAAATCTGCTGTTTCTTTGGATAGCTTGCTTTCCTAAGAATGAAATCTCTTTCTTGTGTCATGACTATGTATCAGGGTAGGTTCATATGTGTGTGTTCTGTGAAACATCTCATCATATAGTAGTCACGGACAAAGAAGCTGGCGAGTATGTACTCAAACTGTGAGGCTCCAATAGATACGCCCTGAGTTTAGTTATGTTCAATCAGACAGTGTGATTAGCGATGTTTCACGATGATATTTGTTGTTGCTGTTGTTATATTAGTTCTTGTGTGTTAACGTACATTATTTTTCTGTAGAGAACTTCTATGTCATTGGATTGCAACTGTTATATACAGTTGCACATTTCCCTAATAACTATGGTCAGATTGAGGTGGTCTGCATGCATTATTTGCTCTGCTTATGTCTCAGTTTAAAATACTCTACAATGGTTAATTTTGAAATCCATCAAAAGTGGTAAATGCTGCCAGGTGCTTTTCCACTTTGGGGGCTTGTGTGGACTATTTACCAGTATTGACTCAGGTCTATCAGCAGGAATTAGCACAATGAGGGGTGTTTTCCTGTTGCCAGGCATGTTGTCTGCCATGTTGGACAGCAGGAATGTCCATTCAAGGTTGGACAATTTATGAAGGAATTGCTGTCTGCTAGAATTAAAATAAAGAAAAATCATATTCACTATTTATTCCTATTTTTAATGACATAAAAACATTTAAGTCTAAATTTTGACACGTTTTTATTAAGGTGTATCTTCACCTTTCCAGAGTCTACTATCTCTTGGTATGCTATACTGAGGGAAATGGACCATTCTGGACTCAGTAATCAACGGTGTCTATTTCAAAGGTAGAATAGAGTTATGAGGATGTCTGTGAAAACCACCATTCTATGAGAATTACTTATTGCATGACATTTAACTGATATTTTGCTATTTTCTAACTCATACCATCTCACCTTTAAGTCTATTATCAGTTGGAATATTTTGATGGTACTGGAAAATAAAACTGTTCATCAGTGAGGCTGTTGGTAATGGGGCAAGATGAGGGTGTCATGTTTCTGAGGCTCATGCAGGTAATGTAATCAGAAATGTGTCCCTTCAGTAAGAACATCCTCTAAAGCCCTAGAATGTCTGCGAGAATTCAAAATTCTGAACTTAAAAACACATTCTAAATGATGACATTGAAGTTGGAGATGCATAGTGTGATGATGTCCTTCAGACATAATTCCTCACACTGATTGCTACCCAAGTGGGTCCCAGAAAGGCCTCAGCTGGAAAACAAACACAATCCATTAAACATGGCATTCAACAGAAACTGCACAAAAGAAAAAAGGAAAGGAAAGATATGTGCTGTGTGGAATGCCTCCAATAATCAGCCAAGGAAAACTCTTAGAATTTTACTTTTAAGTCAACAAGTTCCTAACAACTCCTGTATTCCCAGAGCTGGAGAGCAGCAAACTGAGGGATAGTCTCAGCATTTTGGGGTACCCTTCTTCTCCCACATGCCTGAGGCATAGTGGAAGAAATTATGGAAGAAAAAGCTGGTGAACTGAGGGAAAAGATTCAAACATGGCCTCTCTAGAGAAATACAGGCATACAAGTAAGGCCCTAGCTGAGCTTTGGAACAGGCAATTCCTGCCCAACTAATCTTAGGGTTTCACCAAACAGAAAAATTTCAGAGTTTGGACCAACGATATTATCTAAGAATTGCTTCCCAGAAACATCACACCTTAGTAAGAGCATAAATTACACAAAGCAGTAGCTGAAAGGAGAATGGTGAAACTATAGAATGTGATGAAAAGGGAGCTTTCCTGCTAAGGAGATCACCTGAGAATGACAAAAGCTTGGTATTATAGAACAAAATTAATCATTAGAAATAGCAAGAAACTGACAAGAAGAAAGGTTTGAAAAAGGAAAGTCGGCTAATGTAGTTAGAAAAAAGGAAACACAGTTGAATGGCCAAGGTCAACAAATGGAGTGGCTATTTTTGTCCCAGAAGTCAATATTTCAAAACATAATTCAAAAAATTATGTGTATGTATATATTTTAAAAAATGAAGAAAGATACATTACTTGAAGAAGAGAAAAATACTGCAGGTTGAAAGAGTTTCTCATCTTTTGGGAAAATTTGATGCAAATCTCTAGACTGTCAGTCATACAAAATGGGCTGTTGAGCCATGAAAACTTTTTCAGGGTTTTGGATGGGCAGCTATAAGCAGTAAGGTCACAGGCAGGAGGAAAAAACTCAATGGGACTCAGGGAAGCACATCAAACTTACCCAGTGTTCAACATCAGAAGGCAGAGAAGAAGCATGTGTCATGGCATGAACCTTTAATCCCAGCACTTCACAGGCAAAGGCAGGCGGATCTCTGTGAGTTTGACGCTAGCCTGGTCTATAGAGCAAGTTTCAGGGAAGCCAGGGCTGCATAGTGAGATCCTGTTTCAGAAGAAGAAGAAGAAAAGAGGGGGAGGAAGAAGAGGAATAAGAGGAAGAGGAAGAAAGAAGAAGAAGAAGAAGAAGAAGAAGAAGAAGAAGAAGAAGAAGAAGAAGAAGAAGAAGAAGAAGAAGAAGAAGAAGA
>NC_022009.1:80316006-80336304 GCF_000317375.1 Microtus ochrogaster
GAAGAAGAAGAAGAAGAAGAAGAAGAAGAAGAAGAAGAAGAAGAAGAAGAAGAAGAAGAAGAAGAAGAAGAAGAAGAAGAAGAAGAAGAAAAAGAAGTTATTGTTGTTGTTCTAGAGCCATGAGAGCAGTGTCCTTGGTGGTGGCGTCAGATAGGAAGTATTAAAATAGAAAGAAAATGGTTAAACAGTGTGAAAATCCTCCAATATAAGAGATGACCTGATAGTGGAATCCAGTTAATGACTAGATGAACTTAAACACAATCATATTAGGAGAGGACACTTAATAAAATGAATGGGGATGGTGTTGTTCCTGTTGGACTTAGCTTACTGGAGAATGCCAGTCTCATCCCACTGGACGCTGTAGAGTATCAGTCAGACTTAGCAGCATGAGGAGCTTCGAGTGCTGAGAAGGAAAAGGTGGGAGAGCTTGCTAACATCCTTCCTTTTCCTTACAGGGACAGAGTGTCTGCTGCTTAAAATAGAAATTCACAGTGGCTTTTTGTTTTTACATTTCCAAATACTAATTATTTCTGATAGTTTATTTAACCCTAGAGAGAGACCTCTGAAAATAGTATCTCGTGATGAAGAAGTATTTAGCGTGTTTATAGTTTCTTCAAATGCAGTTTTACATCTGCTCAGTTCAGTTACATTTAAGGTTATTTTTTCAGGTACGATGAATACCAATAATATGGCCTTGTTTTTATGAGAGCATTTTTTTTTAATTTATTCATGCCCTCAAATAATTCACAGATAGAAAGTTAGTAAAGACTTTGCATTTGTGAAAAGTGATCATAACTTTTGCTTTCTACATGTATACTCATTTGTTTATTTATTGCATTGGTATTTGTGTAGAGTGTGGTACATGTGTGTTTTGTGTATGAGCATGCATGTTTGGGTGCATGTACCTGTGAAGTCATGGAGGCCAGAAGAGTGCTGCTCCTTCAATCTTTACCTTGCCCTTTCTAGGCAGGGTCCCTCACTAAGGTTGGAACTCGGCTGCTACACAGCAGGCCGCAATGATACTCTCATCTCTTTCCAGCGACAGCTCCAGTGGCAGCCCTGTGCAGGGCCACACCCAGATGTTACATGGGTGCTATTGTCTGAGCTCAAGTCCGTGTGTATATAGCAAGCACCGTTATCCACTGAGCCCGCATTTCTCCAAACCAAGTAGGAATATGTTTATTATAGGAATTTATTCTCTAAGGTTTCCACATGCAAAGTTATTGTGCCAAAATTTAGATTGTTACCAGTGTGTGTATAAGTTTGTTTATTTCTACTGCAAGGAAAGGAACACTGGTCAAAATGACAGCATGGGGGCCTTTACCATGAGTTAAATAGCAGGTGGTTAGGCTGCAACAGGGGCTAGCAAAGCCAGCTGCACTCAAGTCCCACACGCCGTTCTAATAGTTCTACTGCACTGGCTGTGATCCTGGTGGTGTCGCATGGTTGGTACTGCTATGCGATCCAAAGGTCACGGTTTCACAACAGTGTTCCCGGGTCTTCTGGGCTTGATGCATGGCAGGTTAGAGAGATGGAGGGCAACTAATTATTTTAGACTCTTTTTCTCTGTTGTTATTGATCTCCTTGCTCTCTGTCTCTGCCACCTCCCTTCCTCTCTTCTCCCTCCCTCTCTATCCTCTCTCTCTCTGTTTCTGTCTCTCTGTCTCTCTCTGTGTGTCTGTGTCTGTGTCTGTGTCTCTCTGTCTCTCTCTCTCTGTCTCTCTCTGTCTCTCTCTCTCTGTCTCTCTCTCTGTCTCTCTCTGTCTCTCTCTCTTTCTCTCTTTCTCTCTCTCTCTCTCTGTGGAGGTCAGAGGACAACCTGGGTATGGACCCTCATATTTCACCTTGGTTGAGACAGGAGTTCTTTGCTGTTGGTCATGTGTACACCTGACAAGCTGGTCCATGAGCATCCATGGACTGTAGCGGCATTTCAGTAGTATTTTAATAAATAAAGACTTCCTGAATATCTGAGAGTAAAACTAGCTCTTACCTCGACCTCAGTCTGAAATGGCGATCCTGCCTACTGGAATTTCAGAAGGAAACTGTGTCTAAGAGCTGTTTCCTCCCATTTTATAGTACTCTCTAGGGCTGGGATATTAGGTGTGCACCGCCCAGTTTCTATTGCAGCTAGCATGGCTACTGGGATTAAAGGTGTATGCTACCATAATCTGGCCTGTAAAGCTGTTTTACTCCCATATCACCATACAAAATGGGGGTTGTGGTTTCTTGGGATCTGAATTCAAGTTCTCACATTTGAACTTTACCCACAAGCCATCTCTTCAGCTCCCACGTTGATCTTTGTTTCGGTCTGCTCCTACCCCTTTCCAGTTCTGAGACAGGTTCTTGCTATGTAGCTTTGACAGGCTCTTGCCTCGTTAGCCTCTTGCATGTTGGTACTACATGTGTGAACCCTCCCATGGCTGACTTTTATTTAACTGAAGAATATTGCCGAGAATAAGGACTCCTCCGATAACCATGCTTTGAAATGTGTTGGCCAGGTGGCATCATCTGCATACGTTTCCTGCAGTTGCTGAGTAGATGATGGCATACACCCTGAAGGAAGCGGCCTTGAGCCTTCTCAAGGTTCCTGCGGAGAGGAAGCAACCACAGAAGGGTAGGGATTAGGGGGCTCCACAGGTTTCCCTATGGTGCGCACGTTGGTGGCAGAAAATCCCTTCTTTGCAAATTTATTTTAAGTTTTAGAAATATAAACATTTTAGTAATAGGAGTGACCTGTGCTTCCCATCTGCCTTTCTCTGAATTAGTGCAGGCTTATGTCCATGAATCATGTCTGTGTAACACTGATCGGACTTCTTACCGACCTCCCTGGACTTACACGTTGGCAGGCAGAGCCCAGTGCTGAGCACTGAAGCACGAACCTGAAGCGCTAGTTCCCTCGGCATTGGTTCTTACAGATAGAAAAACTTCAGAGATACTAAAGCATACAGTGATTGTGTATCTGGCATATAATTTAATGCTAGAGGAATTTTTCTAGGTTAGGCAAGGTATTTGGCTTTGATTCTCAGGAAAGAAAAAAAAACAAAGAAAAGGAAAGAGAAAAAGAGAGATAAAGGGTTGTTATTAGAGCATAAAAGATGATCTTTAACAAATGGTAACTTTGCCGACAGGTTCTCCTAATTGCTGCATTTTGAGAATAACAAACGTGCTTATATTTTAGAATAATTATTCTTCTGAATTGTGATATATCAAAAACAATAATTGAGATAAAAGTCCATGAAAATGTCCTTTAAAATCTTGAAGAAAACATTAGCTCGTGCACAGAGACATGGCCCTTGGAAAGCTGAGGCAGGGGAATCACCATGTGTTTAAGGCCATAATAGTGAGTTCCAGACCTGCAGAGTGAGACCCTGTCTCAAAACAACAAACGATAAAAGCTTATAGCTGAGTTGGCAGCATTCAGCATTGCATTTCGGTGTGGCTGGGTCTCTACCTAGTCTTGAAGGGATCGCAGTGTCACTGGGTACGTGTGCCTCACGGAGTCTTTGCTACAGTGTCTGTTTTTCAATTACAGGAGGTTTGCAAAACGAGGGAGAAAGACAATAAATTCCTGTGTCCTTAGATGAGCTTTATCATCTAAGATACTTCCATCAAACAAATTTGAACATTAAACTACTGTCTCAAATAATTTCATAATTTAAATTTCTATAGTTAATGAATAAAAAACTAGGCAGTTCTTGTGTTTTTGTTAAGAATATATTTTCCTCTCATTATCATATTGTTAACTTGTCTATAGTAAGGTAAATTATGGGTCTTTTATGCACAAAGTTTTTAAAATACCCAATAACTAAATACAACAAAACCACTCTAAGGAAGAAAGAAACTGACTAACCCACAGACTGTAGCTAGCCATTTGCATAGGATTGAATACTTTGCATGCTGAAGTTTGGAAACACCCACAATGCTATTTTCATATTTTTCCTCGTGGTCTAGAAGTTTCTTTGAGAAACTTCTAACTTCGCAATTTTTGTTCATGATGGACCCCGTTGCCACCATGAGTATGCTATTTTCAGTTTGCTTGAGGTAAATTTGGGTGAGTGTTGTAAAACATGGCATACCAAACAGGGTTCCGATATGGGAGCGACAGGAAGTTGATTCAAATTCTGAAACTTGAAATTCAAGTTCAAATAAACTAAATTACAACAGAAAAACAAACCCAAAGTTAAAAACTAAACACAACTAACAAAAAGAAAAGAAGAAAAACAAAGACAGTTTTTGATTAAATGGCATTGTGTGCTTTCCCAGAATCCTTCCAGGGAGACTCTAGCTAGGGAGCTACCCTGAGGTGACCTAGCAAACCCAGTGGGCCTCACTTTAACCTTCACCAAGCTTTTAATACCAGACTGCAGGTGAATACCAGTTGATTTTAGTTAGTGTTGTGTGTGGTATGTGTGGCTGCACACGTGCCATGGGACAAGTGTGGGGTCAGAAGACAGCACTTGGCAACCTGTTTCTCTGTCACTGTGAGACCTAGGGCTGGAACGCAGGTCATGCTGGCATGGAGGTCACTTTACCTGCTGAGCCGTCTTGCCAGCCCTCAGGGATATATTTGTCATTCCCGGCTACTGTGCTCACGCTGTGTGCTCAGATTCCACCTCCATTTTCTGGTTTTATTGCCATTGAGAGGGTCAGTGAGTTTTTTCATCCCGTCTGCACTCTCTTATTGTGTAGCAGCCGTGCTTTGGCATCTTTAACTTGGTGTTGTCACAGTTTAATGAGGTGCAGTCCTTGCCGTCCTGGTCCACCCTTCCTAGTCTACATCCTAGGAAAGCAGTTTGGAGGTAAGGAAAGCGCGTGGTCCCTGGGGAGACAATGGCAGAGTTCAGTTTTCCAAAAAGGAAAATATTTTCCCCAAAAGAAAAATGTTTATTAGAGCATAATCTTATTCCTATCTGCTTGACACTAGAAATGTGGCCTCAGTCACGTTTACAAGCAAATGTCTAGGCAGACATCTAAATTGTGGGGAAATTTAGGGTAGAAATAGACAGCATACTGCAAGCCATGCTGGAAGCCTCTTGCTCTACGTTCTCAGTGCTTGATGGTTAAAAGTGAAAGGCGTCAACATGTTCATCACAGCAAAGAGGCAGAGGAACCTTCAATGTTCTGTGCCAGCTGTCTTTGGCAGAACCAGCCTCCCGGGGCATCTTGTATGTTTCTCAGTATTTCACAAATGCTGGTCTTCTGCACACTGGCCTGTTATCACCGATGTGCTCTAGCGCTGTAAGGGCAGTTTTGGAAATACTAACACCACAGTAGGGGTTACTTCCTTTTACTAGAGAGATTGAATTATGCTCACCATTATCTTTACCTAGAAACCTGGGAGGATCCATTCATGTCCAAATTGTAATTTGTAACATGAAATTATTGAGCTAAAATGAAGATCTGGCCAACAAAATTTAGATTTCACTTAATGTCCATATCTCTCTGTCATCCATCTATATTCATACAGACAAATAGATATAGATTTAGGTCTCCAGTTTGGGCTACTTCAATGAAACTGGATGTATTTTTATGCTATTATCATGAGCATATATCTAACTTTAATTTGAGTTAGATTTTTCCTTCACTAAATGTCATTATGTGTTATATAGGTGATTCAATCTTAAAGTTAGAAACTGGATAGTGGTCACATTGTGAAAAAAAGCAACTGTTCGATTTCTGAAACTTTTTAAAAATCTCATTTGCCATGCGAATCTTGTGCAACCTTTCTGAATCAATAAATTGTAAAAGCATTATAGATTATCATGTTAATAAGCAATATAGTTTATTGCCTTCCTGGGGGGAAGATCCTTTCGGAGGATCATTAAAGGCATGGAACCTGCCAATGCCTGCGTGTCTGTGCCTCTCCTTAACAGGCTGAGTCCTTTGGGTCCGTTATTCTTAGCCTGGGTATTTCTATCTTATGGCATTGCGGCTCTAAGATTAG
This sequence comes from Microtus ochrogaster, assembly GCF_000317375.1. NCBI lineage: Eukaryota > Metazoa > Chordata > Mammalia > Rodentia > Cricetidae > Microtus > Microtus ochrogaster. Next base: position 80,321,951 of record NC_022009.1, read on the forward strand.
CTTGTTAGGCGTTATCTTGCCATCTGAGTTCCCCCTAATATAACTCTACACTGGAATGACTATTTATAGAAAGAGCATTCTGTCATTTTTGGGTTATTTCTAGTAGTTTAAATAAAGAAGAATAACATTCAAGTGAAACCACATATCCCTTCCTGCTGTCAAACAACACGATAACTCTGCTTCAGGGGCAATACTGCTACTGGCATGAGAGTCGCTGTGGCTGCAGTGTTCTTTTATCTCTGCCACTTTGGGGGAGAGGAGAAGGCCTTGGGTAGCAATGCATGATGCTTGCAGGAGGGCTATTGACAGCCTTGATGCTTTCTGTCACAGCGCACAGAGCCTCTGGTGACAACAAGAGACACACAGGTTTATTTTTAGAAAAAGGCATTGCTAAGCTCTCTGTTTGGTGTTAACATCACTCGTGAGCAGACTCCTCAGGGCTCTTGACCCTTCCTGCAAACAGAACATCACACACACACACACACACGCATACGCACACACATGCACACCCAAACACACACACGTGACTGTGCGCATTCATGCACACACATTCATTAACTCTGCAAAAACGACTGTTATTTAAAAATTAACCCGTTTGGAATTAGAAAATCTAAAGTTCTCTTCAGTTTCTCTAGTAGATTAATTTCTAATATGCTGGAGACTGGGTTTAGGAAGTGAATTGAATGCTATGTTAAAGGCAGAATTAATATCAACAATGAGTAGAAGTGAATGTATATTTATATTACTTAATAATAAATTACGGTGCCTATAAAATAATATTATCTGTGCTTCCAACTTTATTGCAACAATATGTAAAGTAGAGCGATGAGAGAAATACTGTATTGATTTAAATTTCTTATTTAAGTGGATGAAATATAAACAATATAAATATAAATTTTTGTATGAACAGTGTAAGTATAAAGTTCTGGTATAACTAACTTTTGATGAACTGAGTAAGTTTCAAATACAATAAAATGAGTAGTTTTACATTTGAGAAATTTCTCAATTTACCTCAACTATTTGCTTAATTCAGATATGAGTAATTGATACTTTGTTCCCAAATTAGAAATGTAATTTTCATCTTTTAAATTTGCATTTTTACATTCTTAATTTAAACTAACTTCTTGCTAGATGATGAGGATATTAAAATGGTATGTTAATATGTTTCATGAATCACGGTGCTGGAGAATGGGCGGCGTAGGAATCTTTAGGAATAGACATAATTTTGTGATCACTGACGTCTTTAGGGAGGAAAGGGTTCACTCGGCTCACAGGGTTCCGCCCATCATCTCAGGAAGCCAGGGCAGGAGCCCAAGGCACAAACCTGGAGGTAAGGACTGAGACACAGACCGTGGAGGAAGGCTGCGCTGACTGCTGTGGCCCTGCCCTTGCTCCTCATGCAGCCTAGGTCCACCTGTCTAGGAATGGTTCTGTTCACTGTGGGAGGGCCACGCCCACATCAATTAACAGTCAAGAAAATGTGCCATGACATGTCCATAAGCCAGTCAGATAGAGGCAATTTCTCATTTGTGGTTCCCTCTGCCCAGGTTGAGGAAAACATTCACCATCAAACTTATAAGCTAAATAGTACTTTATTATAAATACCCTCTTGTTTTTTTTAAAGATGTGTTTTTGTGATTGTGTCCAACACGCAAGTGGACACTGGCCATTAGTAATTTGAAAAGTAAAAAAGAAACAAAACAGCAGGAAATATACAGGAATGAAAATCTATTCAAAGAAGCTGAGCTTGGGCACAGATGTTTCAGGTGGGTAGTGTCCTTTCCCCCAAGCCTGACACGCTGAGCTGCAACTCTAGGGCTCACAGAGGAGCAGGAACTCGTGACCCCTACATGTTCTCTGAACTGTACATAAGTTAGTGCTATGATGCGTGCGCCTTACATATACGCATATCTGTATATACACGTGTATAAAACGTAATAAAAATGCAAAGGAGTCTGTCAGTTCCTGCAGTGTTGAAGCAACGGGAGAACCCGGCAAGCTGCCCCTAGCCTTCTTAGTTACAGAATGAATGTTCTGAGAGGTGGTGGAGTTGGAGGTCTCAAAGCCCACTGAGGCAGTCACTCATGGCTTTTTCTAGTCAGAAAGCCAACCGTGTTCCAGCTACAGTCCCTCCACAGAGGAGACAACTGTGGAGTACACACACACACACACACACACACACACACACTCAGTGTGATAATTTCCAGTTATCTCTGCCATTGGGAAGGGTTGGAGAAGCTGTTAATTGCAGTGGGTCAGGGGGTCAGAAGGGCTGGTATCCACTGTTAATTGCAGTGGGTCAGGGGGTCAGAAGGGCTGGTATCCAAGATTCTCTCTGTGGGACAAAGACAGTGCTGTGCCCTGGTGTGAGGGACAATGGCCTGTCCTTATCTTTCCTTGTTTCTTTGGTTTTACTTCACATTTGTTTATTAAGAAGGTTGTAAAATGAGTTGATCCTATTTAACTCCCCTTTTTTCCCACCAAGCTTTGTCTTGTTTTCCTCCATCAAGGTTAATTTGTGCTGTTTTTGTTTGGATGGATTTCCACTGGAGGATGCTCAACTTCTCAGGGGCTCCACTCTTAGGAAATACTGAGTCTTTTTCTTCATCAGCAGCTAGCAATGGCCAATAGTTCCTCAGATGGGGTGTAATCTCATGCCTAATTCCTTCCCGAGGATTTAGTCTTGCTCATGCTTACATAGTCTTCTGCTTGCTGTCCCAACTACTGTGAGCTCGTTCATCCGGCGACCCTGCTGTCGTCAGAAGATACCACATCCATGTAGCAGTAGATAGCTTCTGGCTTGTATTCTTTTGCCCCATCTCTTCCACAGTGATCCCGAGTCTGTGGAGGAGAGGATACAGTGTATATGTTCCCTTTACAGCTGAACATTCTGCATTTTCTTGTCCTCTGTCCCATGGTCAGCTGTGGGTCTCTGGTAAAGGTCCATCTTTGTTCTTTTCAGCTACCATCTTATCTAAGCACAACTTTCTTGCTTGATTGATGTGAACTATATAGTTTGTCATCTAATGACACCAGAAGTCCTTTCCTGAGGCCCCAAAAGAGAACCATCAGTGTGTTTGTAGTAGTGGAAGCAGAAATCTCGAAATGTGTTTTTAGAAGCACAGTGTTTCATGCTCTCTAGATGGTCCAAAGTGCAGAACTAATTACCGAGTTATCTATTTGTGCACCTGCTTTGTGCCATGTGCTTTATTCTGGCAAATGTGGGTCAGATGAACTGTAATTTCCAAACACAACGTTTAGAACACACAGTCTTCACTCTGTTGATGGGTTTGTGACAGATTATTATAATAGCTGATTAAGGGAATGCTTTTCTGGATGTGACAGATGTATTTAAAATGGAGGTGGGCAAGAGTGATTGCCAAGAGCTATTTCCCTTATATACTATGGTATCTTGAGGATATGGAACAGCGACAGATTTGCACAGTAGACTGGACAAACACTAATGAGGGTCTGACACATTATCTCACATGTTTGATGCCTCATGGGTTTTCCCCCCAACATTCCAGTCAGTCTAGGTCAAAAGGCATGGAAACATTCGGGGCAGAGCATGAAGCACTCTGAAGGTATTTTAATCTCCATTTTCTTCTGCCTTGGAGGAACTGGGGAAGCCTTTCTCAGCTTGTAGGGGAGTACCAGGGGAAGGTTCTCAGCTATAATTTTCTCCAGCTTCAAGAGACCAGGACTGAGCCAAACTCCTAGATAACATTGCTTGTGTGTTCACAGGGTAACTTGAGGAAGACAGTTCTTGGTAACTTGATTTATGCCACAAACACTCATCTCATTCATCAGTATTTATTAGTTATTTACAGTTGTATTTTAAAGAGTGTTTTTGTTGAATGATGTGTTATTGATTAATAGATATATAACACGAGAGAGAGAGAGAGAGAGAGAGAGAGAGAGAGAGAGAGAGAGAGAGACAGATATTTTCTTTTTCTGAAATTCTTTTCAGTTCCAGCTGTACCTTTTCTTTTCATTGGTGGAAACCTTACTCCTTCCAAATCTTATTAAATGTCCCCAATACTTGACTTAGCCATCCCTTCCCTCTTCCTCCCTGTGAGCCAGCTTATCCCTTAATGTAGTTTTTTTATTATCAACCCCTTATGATCCCCAGAGAACATTTTCATTCTGTTTTGCATCCTAACATTTTATACACATCCGCCGCCATACCCTATAGAAGAAAATTGTGATTTCCTTCTATTTTTAGACCCTTCAGAACCTAACACATAGTGCTCCTTAGGATGCTTTTCAGTGACTGAGTGAGTGATTTAAGAGAGCAATGCTATTTCAAGGCTTTTTTGATAAACTTTATAATTTTAAGGAAGTTATTTCTTCTCTTACATCTAAAATAATTCTTCAATGTCTTTAAATTTGAAAAATAGATATTTAGGCAGTTAGGTTCTTTCATAATTTATTATAGAATATTAATTAAGAATGACTTGGCTTATGGTATGGTGGTTGGTACATGTCTTTAATCCCAGCACCAGGGAGAAGCATGTAGATCTCTGAGAGTTCTAGGCCAGCCTAGTTCTATATAGCAATTTACAATCCATCAAGGCCTAACTAATGAGACCCTATCTTTGAAAAAAAAATACCTTCAATCTTTGAATACACACACGCAAACACACACACACACACACACACACACACACACACACACCCCATATCCATTTAAATGTTTCAATTCTGAACAAAATGAAATTGGAAATGTGCTTATTTAACTTGATTTTTCAATGAATAATGCCAACTGAAATTTCCTAAGATATGTTTCTGCATTCAGAATGCAAAGTGTGAACTAGCTAATTTAAGAATGCCTGAATATGAATGCATACTTTCTTATCCATGTAAAAGAATAAATCTTGTTGTGAAAATGATTACAGGTGTGTGCTTCTGTAATTAAGATACTAGATCCTATTTAATACTCCTTTTCCCTCAATATTGTTCTGTAGAAAAACCTAGAGGATAATGGATTTTTCTGTTCATAGTATCAGTCCCAAATAATTCTTTCACTGGAAGTGTTTGGAATAGAGCTCATTCCCATTTCGTCAGTTAGGTTTAATTGGTGCCGTTCTTAACAATCAGGCAGGGAAAGAAGTTCCTCATATAAACAGTTTAATAAGCAAACACAGCATGGCAAGGGTGTCAGTCATCGTAAAATACAATCTAGAGTAGAATGTCAGAAGGAGCTGACATCCTGAGGTATGAGGAACAGCAGATGGAATAGGGGATCAGTGTCTAAGAGAAGCAATTCCAAGAGAGAAGCGGAGTAAACAGAGTTGTTTCAGAGAGAGGGGTGCTGAAGGTACCGAGTGCCGTCAGCTGGGCGAGACACAATTTTTATAGTCATTTGTTTTGTCCTTTGGTTTAGCCATAAATCAGAGCCAAGTTTGCCGAAGTACATAATGTTGAGTTAGTTTATAGCATCCAATGTGGACCACGGAAGGAGTTTTCAGCACAGGTGTTGAGGTCGGCTGAGTAGATCTAGGTGAGGTGTATCTTGGGCACCCTTTTAGCAGCTGTGAATACTGAGATTGTGGTTTCTCACCTTTTTGAGTCCCAGGAAACTTTATCTGGTATAGTGATTGGAGTAGGATGAGGTAAATCAAGGGCTGTCTGCCATTTGAGTTGGAAACTTTTCATCCCTTTGTGGGAACATAATTAAAAGAATAAGATTTTTATTGAATCAATTTTTTAGGGCTTTTTAATTTGAGGTGTTATAAACTCAATTTATTAGAACTACCCATTTGTTTTGTGTTCCACTAAATTGATATGAAATGTTAGAAAAAATTATCCAGGTATCTAACTTATCTGAACTTATACTGTAAGAAGGAAAATAAACCTCAGACACCTGGGAGTTAAATACAAAGAAACAGGGCTGTGTGGTCACTACCCAGGATCCCAAGCTAAACAGAAATATTTCCATGTCATTGGCCTGAAAAGATCGACGATCCTTTGAGAATTCAATTTTAGGTGACTAGAAAACATGCTAGGTTGTTTTGTAGACACGGAGACATCTTTAATGTGACTCTCCACTGTCCATCCAACTTAAGTATCTTTGTATTTAAGCAGTCATGTATGGGGGGCTGGCTTCCCCACGTCCCTGCCAACACTGGATAGCATCAAACTTTAGACGGTTTTGCCAAATTGAGTGACAGAAAAAATGGTACAGCATTACTGTTTTTGTGTGAATTTCTCTGGCTAGTGGTGGACTCAACCATTCTTCACACAGCACTTGCTATTTGGGTATCCCTAGAGACAACCCCGGGAATGTACCAATGGCTAAAAAAAAGGTCAGCCAGGAAACGTGGCTCTTTTCTAGATTGGGTAAAGAGAAAGAATGTGATTACTTTATAAGATATATAAAAACATTAATCAAAACTCAGTGCCTTGCCATGGTAAACCTGTCACTTGACTAAAAGTAGAAGAGGAAAGTAAGTTTGCCGGCTCAAACCCTATTGGATCCTATGGATCTCTTGGTACCATTAAAACATCCTGAAGCTGGAGAGATGCCTCTGTGGTTAAGAATACTGGCTGTTCTTCCAGAGGACCTGGGTTTGATTTCCAGCACCACATCGTAGCTCACGACCAATCCTAAGTCCAGTTCCAGGTGCCTGGACACCCTCTTCTGGCTTCTGTAGAGAACAGGTACATAAGTCATGTACAGATGTCCATCCAAAAATGTCACCCGTACACATGAAAACAAGCAACAGAAAATCTAGAATCCCTTTAACATAAGGAACATTTTCTTTGGGTGGCCCTGACGACATTCTAAGACTTGTATCCATGATAAAAAAATGTAAAAGAATCTGACATGAAGAGAAACTAATGAAACTACATTAAAAAGTGAGAGTGACAGCTTCATTCCAGAAGAATTCACAAACATAAAATGCGAGAAACTCACAACAGCATGGTAACTAGAAACTTCTCAAGGGCATACAAAATTATTGATGAACCATCGAGAAAAGCAAGATCAGATTTGAGAGCAGCTGTGTTCACGAATAGAAAAACTTTATTTTTAAATGCTGCTTATTCAAAAATTAATCTACTAATCTCATTGTCTATAAAATGGCTAATTTGAAAACATGAATGTTTGATGTACAGTAATATAACAGTCACGGTGAGTGATATTAGACAATAGAAAGTAAATGTCACTTCCATGCTACCTCTCCAAGCCAATAAATTCTCTACCTTAAAAATAGCCTGGTATCAATTTCTTCTGTGCGTTATGGAAGTATGTCAGCACAATCCCAGTTAAAATCCTCACAAGATCTATTAGGAAATGTGTCGTGTTGTTTCTCCACTCCGCGTACCACTTAGTGTGGACAGATGGTGGGGTTTGAAAAGGCAAATCAGCAGGGCGGTGGTGGCGCACGCCTTTAATCCCAGCACTCAGGAGGCAGAGGCAGGCGGATCTCTGTGAGTTTGAGACCAGCCTGGTCTACAAGAGCTAGTTCCAGGACAGGCTCCAAAACCACAGAGAAACCCTGTCTCGAAAAACCACAAAAAAGAAAAGAAAGTTTGAAAAGGCAAATCAGAGGCTAGATTTCAAGTGATATAAAAGTATATTAATCATCATTGGTTATAGGGAAGGTGTGGTTGAATGGATTGCAGGAAATACAGGGAGTTATTTTAATGACAGCACATACAATGCAAACAGGGTAGACTCCATAAAATGCTTGGGAGCGATTACTATTTTTAAATTCGTAATCATTGATGTCCTCGAATGATTATTTTTGAAATACAATAGCTGTACAGTTGTGCATGTTATAGCTTAAAACTGTAACAAAACTGATGTCTTCCCAGTATATGATTCTCGAGTTTTTGGAGGCATGGGAAAGAAGGGAGCATTTCTAGTTAAGTGGTACTAAAACACGTGAGAGAAGCACATGGTATTTAAGCTGATCACTCAGTTACAAAAGAAAGCGTGACGTTAACTCACAGAGAAGAGTGAGATGCACAGACATCAAGTAAAATATAGGACCAGCCATGGAAGCCATAACCATGGAAGCCAGGAAGAAAAGCAGGTATTTCTGCCCTAAAGCTTCACCCAGCGTACTTTCTGAATAGGATCCATACATACCAAAGGAAACTTGACACCTGAGATGGACTCTAGAGAACCCAGCCGTGCCAGTTGTGAAAGGGAAACCATCTAAGGTCAGGGAAAGAGCCTGAGCCAAAACCCCACGTTCATCGGGAGGTATTCTGCCAGTGCAGGCCAGTGTGGCAGCCTTTGCGACAAAACCAGAAGGGGTTTGAAGGGGTTTGGGGCCAGAATTTGCTCTTCATCTTGAGGTGGGTAGTTATGCATGTTTCGTTTCTTGGCCTCTATAAACCATGATTGTTCAGTTGGTCTCTGATACCTGTAAAGTGGTAACAATTTGGTGTGTGTGTCTGTGTGCATGTGCATGCATGTGTGTGTGTGTGCGCACACGCGTGTGCGTGCATGCACTTGTTCACATGCATGTTCTTGTGTATATTGGGAGACAAAAGTTGACACTGATGTCCCTGGTTTTTTGATACTGTGTCTCTTCCTGCTCTGGGGAGAGCTGACTCTCTTCACTGGCTGGCTAGAAAGCCCCAGAGATCCTCCTGTTTGCACTTGGCCAATGCCAGCCCAGAGGCCCGCATGATTGCAGGTGGCTTTTTCACACTCATTTTGGAGGATCAAATGGGCATTCTCAGATGCACAGCTATCCTTAGCAACTGGGCAACCTCCTCAGCCTTGCTATGCACCTTTCTTTATACATTGGCAGAATTCTTGAGCCACGAGACAGGAAATCCCAAGGATGTGTGTACTGGAGACTCTTGACTCTCTTTGCAATAACACCTGAATAGCTCTCGTTTACCTGAAACTTACTGAAAGTCTGAAGCTTGTGCTTTGTCTGACTTTGGCTTTGAACACATTACATGTTCATCAAAGCTTTGTAGCCACCCTTGACAACAGAGAACGTTTCAGTGTTATTATAGCACTTATTACACTGTAATATTACACATAATAATATTACAGTGTTATTATACACTTACCCAGTGTAGATAGCAACCAGAATAGACCTCTCTCTATATGTAAACGGTCTTGTGTTACACACACACAAAGATGAGCCCTGATGAAGGAGGTGTCATAGGTGATTGGAGTAACCTAGGAATGGCAGGGTGTAGTGACACAAACCTAGAATACTGCATACCTTGGCTTCAGCTCATTTCCCAAGCCTGCACATTGTGCTCCTTCAAGACAGTGCTGTAGGCAACTGTAGAAGGAGGCTCAGGATTTGTGCACCCGAGTCTCTTTGTGCCAAGACACAGACTATTGTAAAAGTACTAGGTGATAGAAATTCTTCAGGCCTTTCAGAGGTTTATGAGCCTATTGTCACTGCATTGCTTATTATTAATGCAAAATCTTGTTAGATAGAGCCTGGCTGCTTATGTGTGTTAGTGTTAATACATGTGTGCACAACTATAATTCCTGTATTATGATTCAGAGATTTTTCTATCTTTATAACAAGAACCATGTAAAAGTCTAAGATATAACTGGATATAGATATAATTGGAAGTAGCAACCTATGTTCTAAATTTCTTATGCATTACAATTCATTATTTTATTATCATCTTAGTAATGAAGATTACTATATATTTTTGCAAATTTAAGGTTTTCTTATAAGAATTCACATTTTTCTTCCTATCTGTGTTCGGGAAAAGTAATTACAATAACTATATTTGAACTTTTAGTTTTCACTGAGAATTGCTTCCACTACTAATCAATGAAACTGTTGGGACCTACAACACAAAATAATTTTAACTTAGTAGCACCCTAATGTGACTGCTGGAGGAGTGGAAGGACCTCCCGCAACACCCTAACAGTATTATGGTAAAGAAACATGTCTAATAAATACTGTTACTGAATATTATAAATTACAACAAATCAAAATCAGTTGTTGGCTAGATGAGAAATTATTTTTAGCTATCTTGTCTTTCTCCCAAATTGTTTTATTGAAAAAAGTTTTGTAATACAAAATTTTGGGATAAGTATGGCACATTTCCTTAGGAATACTGAATAAACTCTCCTGAATTCCAGTTTATCGTTAAATCTTTAAAATAAGGAGATTATATTGGTTTTGAAGTCATCTTCATTGGGCTCTACAAGAGCTATGGCTGGTATTTAGAGGGTGCCAAAGCTACATGTTGCAATCGAGATAACAAGAGGTTTTTTTTCCTTCTTTTTCTTTCCAATCTTTGGAAATGCAATGCATGGAAGCTTTCCTTTCATATGCTGAGTGTAGCTCACTGCTGAATATAGTGTGCTTCAGTGAAGTGTTCCTTTCTTTGCCAAAAACACATCAGTCATTCACAAATATTCAGTATTCTGAGAATGAAAAAATTTTTTAGCTACTTGGGTAGGCAGTTTGCAAAGATTTCTATCTCCCGGAGTGTGAGAGGCAGTGTGGATCCGAAGCTGATGAACGTTAGCTTCCAGACCGAAGATGGAGGTCTGGATGACCGAACTTTCCAGACTACAGGAACCTAGACCAGAATCTGTAGCCAGCTAGTAGAATGGTGGGAATCCATTATGTTGCCTGTCTTGTTATGGAGATTGTTTTGTTTCTGTGTGCAAATATGCACACATGTGCTACGTGTTTGGGTGGGTCCACGTGTGTGTGTGTGTGTGTGTGTGTGTGTGTGTGTGTGTGTGTGTGTTACACCTGGAGACCAGAGGTTAGGTTCATCTGTCATTTCTGAGGCATTTCCTAGTGTGTAGTTTGAGACAGGGTCTCTCACTGAGATGTAGCCCTCTGAGCAAACTAGGCTGGTATATTTCTGTCTCACCTCCCTGGTCCCGGAACTGCAAGAACAACGCCTTGCCTGGATTTGTTTGTAGGAATCAAATTCAGGCCCCAGGCTTTCCAGGCAAAGGCCTTCTTACTGTCTACACCGTATCGCAAGCCCTTGATGAGGTTAAACTTAGAGAAAGATGAGGACGTGTTCCTGAAGAATTCTGTAGCACCGAATGTGAATTTCAATGTTAATTAAACTATTCAGAATTCAATGAAACAAGCTTAAGTTCTAGAAGAATATCCAACACCTAACAAAGGACTAGAGAAAAATGAGTGCCTGAGTCAGTGATCAGATATTTGAGCCAAGTGCCTGTTTTCTGTGACATTTCAGCTCGGTTTGCTTCTGACCTTTAAACAACCTAGGCCCTTTATGCTGCATTTTTTGAGCATAAATAAAGAATTTATTTTTAATGCTACCTATTTATTTAAAAAAATTGAAGCATGTTCTTATTGACCTTCATGATAATATTTTATGACATAATTACTTTTATAAATATTAGCTAAATCACATTTCAAGCATGGAAATCCCGCAGTGGCCCTGAAGCTATTTCTTGGCTATTTTCTTTAGACAAAAATGGTTTTTATGTTGTTTTTTGAAACTCTTTGCCTTGCTTGCAGCCCTTTTAATAGTGGGCTACAATCTGCCATGCATAGTACAGTTAAAATATAAAACCAGTGTGCGGGCTCATCTCCTGAATTCATAATGTTTAAATTAAAAGAACATTGACATGCATTTCTTCTCATTAAAATATATTCAGCTAACTTCACATCCATTAAAAAACATAGTCTGCAGTAAGCAGCCAAATTCTCAGTCTTTACCCTGGATATCTGAGGTTGTTAGTATCATCCTTACCTGTCAGTCTGGTCTTCCTGGGTGCTCTTGCAGGGAAGCCCCACCCTCCCTGCTTCCTTCATGTCCAAGGAGACCCCTTAGAAAGTGCTGTGACGAGCTCCTGTTTTGAGAAAATAATGCATTTATCCTCCTTTCTTCACTGCGTTATCCGACGTCTGGAAGGGAGGATTTAAAGGTTGGTTTCTGACCTGAAGTTTCTATGAAAATCAAAACAAGTTTCGACTGCGTTCTCTGTATGTCTTTTTTCACACACTCTAAGCATGACTGTTTGGCCTGAAGCCTGTGGATTCTTGGCTCACAGCCGGTGACCACGTATATAGAAAAATGACTTCCTAGCGTGTGAGGGCAGACACAGTCAAAACGGTTCTAAAATGAAGGGTCCTAAATACTTAGAAACCCGGAGCCTTTTCCAACGCAGGGTTGGCCGGCATTTCTCCCCGCCTCCACAACCGGCCGGCCACTGGACTCTGTTTCTACAGACCAAGAAAATTCAGAGACTGCATTATGCGTCGGGTTGAGAGGGTGTTCTCTTTGTCTGCCGCTTTCCACCTGGCGTTTATGGGACGCCGGCTTCTGCCCTCGCTCTTGGTAAGACTGCGTATTGATTGGGAATGAAAGAAAAGGTCGGTTTGGGAGAGGCACATAGCTGGGCTCGTTTGCTCCCTGTCCTGCCTTGTCTGTTGTGCTCTGGGATCTAACAGGGCGGTTGGCATCTTTCTTTTTTTTTTTTTTAATATTTACTTATTTATTATGTATACAATACTCTGGACCAGAACTCATTACAGATGGTTGTGAGCCACCATGTGGTTGCCGGGAATTGAACTCAGAACCTTTGGAAGAGCAGGCAATGCTCTTAACCACTGAGCCATCTCTCCAGGCATCTTTCTTTTAAACATCTAAGGAACAAGGAAGAGCTGTTAGGTCAGTTCTTACAGACACTCCCCGACCCTAGCGCCCTTCTTCTGCCCTAGCTTGTCCTCAGGCCTCCATCCTTTGCCCCAGTGCTGCTGCCAGGATCTGATGCCTGGACAAGAGTCTGAGACATCGAGGAACTCTTCACTCCACTTCTAAAGTAATGGATAGCGTGGCAACCCTTCTGGCTAACACACAGTTGAGTTCGTTTTGGTTTTAATGTTTTTGACTTTAAAATACAACTGTTTCTTCATTTTCTTTACCTAGTGAGTGCATTTACCTCCATGTATATAAAATTATTCTTATGAGATTCCTCACCAAAGTCAAATCTTTATGTATTCTGTATAGTTTCTAATCAAGCATTAGAAATGCCATCATTTGTTATGACTTGCTGCCCCAGCCCTTCTTGATCAACCACATTTCATAGTGTAAACAGTGTAGCAAGTCTCAGATCTGCCCACCATTCAGGTATTTAGGGATCTTTCCTTCCTTCCTTCCTTCCTTCCTTCCTTCCTTCCTTCCTTCCTTCCTTCCTTCCTTCCTTCCAATTTAATCTTATTTTGTGTTCACGTGTATATAGGTGTTTCCTTGCATGTATGTCTGTTACCCTCCCACGTGTATGCATCATGGTAGAGACACCAGAAGAGGGCTTCAGATCCTTTGGATCTGGAGGCAGAGATGGCTGGGAACCACCATGTCAGTGCTGAGAATCAAGCCCAGGTCCTTTGGAAGACAGGCAGTCAATGCTCTTAACTGCTGGAGCATATCCCCCAGCCCCAAGAATCTGTTTAGTACTAAGTAAGCCAAACAGCCATCCAGAGTCTACAGCTCCCTGGATGTCCAGGCAGTCTCTGAATCCTGTGAGTTAATCTGTGAATATGTCTAAGTCTAAGTGCAAGGGCATTGTTTTAGATGTCCCTCAATTCTGTGCAGTTCGGAAAGAAATCTGTGAGCATGGCAAATACAGGTGATTACCTTTAGAAAGAATATTTGTACTCATAGACATGAAATTCTAAGAAGACAGATTACAGAAATGAGAGGGTGCTGGATTTGACCTAACCCATGATTGACTGACATAGATATCAGGTAAACCCCCCCCCCCCAAATTTAACTCCCTCTAACAATAACAAAAATTATTGAGGAGGCAGAGACAGAAAGACAAGAAAATCCATTTAAATGCAGAAGAGCTAAAGGTCAGTCATAGAAGACTTTGCAGGGATTTGCAGGGAGCACTGTATGCTCAGAGACAGCGTTTAATATGCACAGTGCATCCTCCCTGCTCCTCTCTCTCTCTTATCTTCCCCGAGTTCTGAGCATTGGACGTAGATCCACACAAGTGACAGACAAGTTCTTTATCACAATCTACATTTATAGCCTGTGGGCATCCCTAGAAATAGGGCTGTTTCTAACCTACTTTAGAAAAATTCCCCTAAATTAGTGAAATGAGCTCAGCATCCTGTCATATTCAGAATGTGTGTTTCGTTGCACACCTCCTTGAACTCCAGCTCTTAAAATCTTTTTGTTCTCCCTTCAACCATGTTCACAGAACAAACGTCCCCTTTGTGGCTGAACACAGCACTAACATTTATTCTCTGTGCTGTGAGCAATTTTTTTATAAATTTATTTATTTATTGAGGATTTCTGCCTCCTCGCTGCCACCGCCTCCCATTTCCCTCCCCTCCCCCGATCAAGTCCCTCTCCCTCATCAGCTTGAAGAGCAATCAGGGTTCCCTGACCTGTGGAAA
>NC_022009.1:80336534-80337406 GCF_000317375.1 Microtus ochrogaster
TCTGAGCAATTTTGAATTTTTGTGCTACCCACTGTCCATTGCCCAAGGGAACTCCTCTGGTGAGGTCTGAGGGTTGAAGTCATCTATGGAAAGATTGTGCCCTAAATTATAAATATGAGAGTTTAGAGAACAGTTTTATTATTATTATTATTATTATTATTATTTTAGAGAACAGTTTTATACTGTTTCTATTTATCAGGGTGATGGTGGCGGTCTCACCCTTGAGGTCTGGGAATTGCCATCTATGGGTTCTTGGACCTGGTATGTATTTCCTTCTGTAGAAGGCTTGAGATTTAATCAGAAAGCAGTTGGTTACCCCATAACACTCATACCAATATTGCACACATGGGCATATCTTGCCATACCAGTCATTATTACAGCTCAAAGGGCACATGGCTGGATAAAACTACTGATTATTCTTTCCTCCCAGTGGCCTACATAGAACCTTCCAGTGCTATGAAAGCAACTTGGTTTTTACATGCCCCATCGCTTATCTATGTGATGTCTTTACTATATTGGTGACCTTACCATATTGAAAACAAATGGATCTTTATATGAATAAGCTCTGCAGTGCCTGTATTGATTTTGCCAGTATCTGCAGGTTCTGTTAAGTGACCGATAACCACTTTGTAGAGAATGAATCTAAAGTTTGGAGTCAAGACTCTGCTTCAAAGGTTAATACGAAAAATATGTGCAATGAAAGCCAACCAAATGTTAAAGTATATAGACGTGGAGTGAACAAGTTCCACAGAGACAGAAGCTACAAATCCAAGAACAGAGCTGCACCAGGGTCTGTGCCAATCTCAGCCTTGTAAAGAAAGTTTTTTCTTAGAGTAGACATCAGTCAGTGAGATGATAGTTAGAGCTGCTGC
>NC_022009.1:80338394-80338653 GCF_000317375.1 Microtus ochrogaster
GGTCAGTGAGATGATAGTTACAGCTGCTGCAGTGGACAGAGGTCAGTGAGATGATAGTTACAGCTGCTGCAGTGGATGGCGGTCAGTGAGATGATAGAGCTGGTGAAGTGGACGGCGGTCAGTGAGATGATAGTTAGAGCTGCTGCAGTGGACGGTGGTCAGTGAGATGATAGTTAGAGCTGCTGCAGTGGACGGTGGTCAGTGAGATGATAGAACTGCTGCAATGGACAGCGGTCAGTGAGATGATAGAACTGCTGCA
>NC_022009.1:80339008-80373297 GCF_000317375.1 Microtus ochrogaster
GCGGTCAGTGAGATGACAGTTATAGCTGCTGCACTGGACGGCAGTCAGTAAGATAGTTACTCCGACAGTGAGTTATTGTGTGTAGCTTTCTCTCTGTGAAACATCCATCACCTCTCAACCTCATTCCTCAGGGGACATTCTAGAAGAAGGGACAGAAAAAAGCAAGAAGAGAGGGAGCAGTACTGTGAAGTACTGTGTTCTAGACATGGCATTGGTTTGTGTCCATAAAATCATAATAGCTGTATTTACTTTATGAGGCCTTCGCAAGATGGAACCAGTCAATATTCCAGCAGGGATAGGGAAGAGGCGCACAAATACCCCATGGCAAGCCGAAGAGCCTGCCAGCTGCTAGGTGCTGATGAGAGGAGGAGCCAGAATTCTTTGGGGATAGGATGCTCAGGATAACCCCAAACCCATGTGCACAGGGTCAGCACTAATTAGATTCAGTGGGATATAAAACAGAACATCTACCAGAGAAGCGGACAGACAGCTGAGAGATTAATTGTCAGGGTAGATATGATCAAATTACATTATATCCATGTGTGAGATTCTCAGGCTAAATAAAAAGCATTAAAATAAAGCAAAATACATGATTTATAAAGTTTTTAAATGTGCTCAGTGAGATAAGTTTAGATATTTTGCCTTAGAAAAATATATCTATTTCTTCTAAAGACTTATGGAATAGAGTATCACAATGCTTCTTAGCAAAGCCCTGGCCCAGTGTAGTTCCATAAAGAGAAAGTAGAAAAGAATGATGATCTATTTGGCTTTGTAAGTAATCAAATGACAAATCATGCTTGTGTTTTCTACTACCTGACTGACAAGACATGCTCAAGAAGTCTGAATATGCAGGGCCCAGTGTCAACCTAACTCTGAGAATTACTGGTAGCCTAGATAAAAAAAAAAAAAATGGTCAAAGGCTGCTTGAGGATAGTCACAGCGGGGACAGACAACACGAGCAAACAGTCTGCCTCTGGGATCATAGGAGTCTGATGAGGAATCTTTCTATCATATTAGTGGAAGTAAATTAACATGATACTCACTGTCCATTTAGGCTGCTATGGAAGGGCAACTTCTGCGTCATGGAACGCTCATAATGGAGACATTTTAGAGAAATAAAAGCCGGAACTACTATCAAAATCCAGGAAGTGTATAACCTGTGATGCTGTGATCCCTTGTAACTACTGTGCAAACATACTCGCTAGAGTGTTCAAGCAGTTTTACACCAGCATATTTATCTTAACTATTGTGCACTGTAACAAGAAAGTAATGTAAGTATTGGTAGTATAGACACAAGCTTCCATAAGCCATACTCTGTAATCTTGATCATTAAAATTAATAAGCAATGTCAATAAGCATAAACTTCCCCATTAAAGGAAGCATCTTTCTACCGTGGCCTCTTGACGGCAATCACGTTGCCACAGTAATGATGCTGTGTTTTTCTTGTAGTTCTAAAGCTCACCTTTTGCACAGAGCTTTCGTGTAGTTCACAGCTAGAAAAATTTTGCCTGTTACTTTCAGAGCTCACTGCTAATATTGCATTCAAGCTCAGAGGAAAAAAAATCAGCATAATTAGAGGCAACCAGCTTGTTTAAGGAGAACTGGTTAATTAAGTCACAAAATTCTGAGGGCGGATGATAAACGCAGCAGGCTTATGTAGTTAGAGCTTTCTGTTCTGCTTTTTTTTTTTGAATTTTTTTTTAATCAAATGGTTCTAGCACCTGGGCTTCAAATGCCCTTCTGTTGAAGACGGCTTTCGAGAAGAAGTTAGCAAAGACAGTGCCCCAGGGAGAGAAGTCCTTCATTTGTAGAGTAATGGAATGCCAGCATGCAAAGTGATGTCTCTGCTACCCTCTGTCCTGGAAGGAGGTACCGTCTATGCAGACTGGAGTGTAGCTAGCCTAGAACTTTGCTCTGCCCTGAGGTGAAAGAAGATAGTCCAGGAAGCTGGATCCCTGCTCTGCTGTGTCCACATGTCTGCAGCTCAGAATAAAATCGAGTTTCCTGCTTTAGCCATAGCTAGTTCTTAAAATAACCCGAAGAAATTATAGTTCTGATTACATAGAAAGTGAAGGACTTAGAACATTCCCCTAATAAAGCCAGGAGAACGACGCAGCTTAGTCATCACAGGCCTCTAACAGGAGATTGAGGGAGAAAAATAGAGCTTTGAAATTGGATAATTTGATTTGAAATCTTGCCTAATTATTTTAAGAATGCAGAAAACCTTTCAGTTTGGCAAAAAAAAAAAATAATGATCTGGAATCCAATTATGAAAGAATAGGCTTTTAAAATGCTCGCTATCTCTAGTAATGGAGAAAAACCATGTCTTTAAAATTGCATTCTGCTGGAAATCTCATTCCTGGATGTCTTGCTTTTTTGCATTTTGAATGGACAAGTGTAATATCATTTCCTTTTGGAAACATGGCATTGTAAAAGTTAGATGAGATGTTTAAGTCTCAGTTGGATCCTATCTAACAGAGTACAGATTTTTAAGAACAAAAACACTTCTTATTTCATTTGAATTCCCCAGGGGAGGTATCTGACATAACCAGATGCCTTGATATTTGTCACAGTGTAGATCATTTGCCGAGAATCTGTGCCCAGCATCCTTCTGATTAGCACGCCATGAATAAAATAGGCGAAGCTGAGAAAGCCTCTGATGATCCCAATTAAAAATTACTCGTGTTGATCATGCTCATTGTCCAGGTTTGATCCCAAACGGCGCCTCTCCCTCTGCTAGCTCTACGTGGTTATTTGTGCATAATTATTTTTTCAGGGTACGGATGATTCACGTACTGTTGGAACTGCAGTCACAGAAATGTGACCATAGACAGTAATAGTCTAGGAGGCCCAATTATTAGGACAAAGAGATGGAACAAATTGGAGGTGATCTGTGTGAAGGTATTTACATTTTACTTGTAAACTGAAAAAAAATCCAACCACTGAAAGCTTTTGATTGACTCTCTGAAGTAGTCCTGGTTGTGTTTAATATAAAGCTAGTTGGATCTTTATAAAACTTGTTTTGTATTACATCAGAGTTAAATTTTACTAACCCTCACCACAGTGTGGTGAAACAGGCACACCAGTGAACATTTGTTGGAAAAAATAAGTTATTGAAACATTTTCTCTTGTGTTATCATTCTTGAGAAATGGTGGTGAGACAACTCGGCAGAAGTGACTAACAACTACATATACACAGAAGGCAGGATGTAAGTCTCCAAGGTAATCAAGACCATCAGGAGGATGTTAGACCAAAATTAACACCGCTAGGAATGTGTTATGCATATATTACAGCCTACGTGTGGGAATCTGTTCATTTATAGAGAGATTGCCTCTCTGTGAATGGCTCTGGTGGATCTGCCAAGTACAAAAAAAACCCACTTGGGGCCATTCAGAAGTAACAGCCACACAGTCTGAAAGATTTTTAAGTCAGAAGATACCTGACTAGTAAATGCATCTTTAGATAAGGGGATGAAAGGTGTACCAGCGAAAGGATAAAGAAGTAGAAGATTCCAGGGGTATAGCACTAGGCTAAGAAACTCTGAAGTTCTAAGATCTACTAACATGATATACACTGTGTATACCATATACGCTTCAACACTGTATCCATGTCTAACATGGTATATACACTGTGTATATACCATATGCACTTCTAATAGGGTATGCACTGTATATACATTGTATCCACTTCTAATGGTATACACTGTGTATACACAATGTGTACTTCTAACATGATATAAACTGTATCCACTTCTAACATGGTATATACTGTGTATATACCTTATGCACTGTGTACTGTGTATATACAATGTGCACTTCTAACGGTATGCACTGCATATACACTGTATATACTTCTAACACTCTATACACTTTATACACTGTGTATACACGGAATACACTTTAACACGAATACCCCCATCCAGCTGCCACCATATTCCTACCAGACCCATGCCTGGACAGAACATAGTGTCTTAGTTTATTTTCAGTTGCTTTCCAAAGCATGAGCTAACACTGAAAGGACAAATAGGAAAGTTGTAAAAAAAAAAAAAAAACAAAAACAAAAAAAAAAACACCCAATAAACAAACCATACCTCTACTACTTCTTGATCCTTGAAATTTTGATTGCGATTTCATAGGCGTGGTGTTTGAACTGGGGCCAAAGGTATGTCTTTAGAAGGAATAGTGATCTTGATACAGCATTGATTTCTATGACCTTGAAGTATTTGAGATTTCACGTGTCTCCCCTGAGGACCTTTGTAGGTGGCATTATCATTTGACAAGTAAAGAAATGGGGCCCAGAAAGACTCAGATACCTCATTTAGCCGGCAGTTATGGATGGCCATCTTAGTTGGTCAAACTGACTGATGTACTATCTTGCTTCCAGAAGTGCACAGTCTAGGGCTGAGGAAACAAAAAACAAAATAATGGAAGATGCCACCTGTAGAAAAGATGTGGTTGAAAACTTCTGAGAATCTGCTCAAAGGATACAAATGAAGGGAAGCTAAGCGTGGCTGGGGACATTTGGAAGGCAGTCTGTAATGTTGGTGATGAAGCTGAAAACCAGACATGGGACAAAGAATGCATGGCCTTCAATTCCATAGAGAGGTGGTGATGGTGAACTTCTGAAGAATGCTCAGCAGGAGAGTTGTCTGATCAGAAGGGCTTATTGGAAATGTAACTGGGGCTGTGGTGTTAAAGATGGAAGACTCCTTAAAATAGGTTATGCAATTATCACATGGTGTTAACTGTTAGCTATGAATGCCCAAGGTGCAGGAGCAGTGAGAGCATAATGAGGGGGAAAATGGGAGGGGCCAGAAGTAGAAAAAGAAAACAAAGCAACCAGGAATGAAGACAAGAGGTAAAGAACTTTCCACAGGGCAGGGAACCCTGACTGCTCTTTGGACTGGAGAGGGAGGGGGAGAAGGGTGGGAGGAGGGGGAGGGAAATGGGAAGCTGGGAGGAGGGGGAAACTTTTTTTTTCCTTTTCTCAATAAAAGAAAAAAGAAAAAATCTAGAATAACTCAGAGAACCCTTGCATCAGTGATGGAGAGGAGCAGTACTACTGTTCATATGTGCAACAGACGTCTTTGAGTGCATGCTATGTGCCAGATATAGATGTCTAAACACCTTGGGACATT
The DNA here is from genome assembly GCF_000317375.1 of Microtus ochrogaster. Taxonomy (NCBI): domain Eukaryota; kingdom Metazoa; phylum Chordata; class Mammalia; order Rodentia; family Cricetidae; genus Microtus; species Microtus ochrogaster. Next base: position 80,344,147 of record NC_022009.1, read on the forward strand.
GCCTTCCTAGAACATCCAGTCTATTGTGTTTTCCTTTGCGTGAGTTGGGGACGGGAGTATTTGTGTCGAATGTAAATAATTATAATGTGTAGTTGGTTAATCACAAGTGGTCCAAACAGACAGTTTTGTGAAGCTGAGATTATTAGCAAAAGCTTGAAGGGAGGTTCCTTAGACGAGCAATTGCAGAAGAAATACATTTGTGACTACTCGATACTTTTGAGATGAAGTCTTTTTTCTTCCTTTGTTTTGTTGTTCATCTGGATTGGAGGAGGAGGAGGTGGAGTTTGTGGGGACCCTCGGCTAATTTTCACAAAATGAGAGCTAGGGAAAGAAAGAAAGCAGAAAAATCTTCATCAACAAAATCTTAAAGAGTAAGAGAAACTACAGCATAGATGAATGATGCACGATTAATAAAACTCAGATAGATACTGGGGTTCAAGCTGAAGACCAGAAAAGCAAAGCAGCCAGCCACTGGCTCTTACATTGACCTCAGTCTGAAAATGGTGATCCTGTCTCCAGGAACCTCAGAATGAGACTGAGCCTGAGAGCTGTCTCTCCTGTTTTATAATCCTCTTGAGTTCTGGGATTAGGGGTGTGCACCACTGCCTGGTTTCTATGGCAAGCCAGTGTGGCTACTGGGATAAAAGGTGTGTGCCATTGCTGTCTGGTCTGTAAGGCTGGTAGTGAGTCTGGTTTACTTTTCTGATCCTCAGTCAAGTTTTATTTATTCAAATACAAATGAGCTGTTCTCGGAGTGTGTACACTCAAGTGTCAGTGCTTCTTAACATGCTTTCCCACGTGCTATACCTGCACACACGTGTACCACAGTGTGATGGAGCTGATAATGCAGCCAACTGCCATCTTTCTCTGAGCGCTGCAGGGAGCAGTTTTACTTGAGGTAATTATTTAAATTAATTCTGCACACTCAAGCAGGAACTGCACTGGTCAAATGTAGAATTCAGTTTCAAAATTTTTTGTGCACATTTTTCATTTAAGGGAGTGAAATTGCGGCATCCATCCACTTTGTAATGTGGTCTTCTCTTAGATCTGAGGGGGTGGGGCTTCTGTTCTGAGATTGCTGGTGGCTAGCCAAGTAAAGGCCGGGGTACACCCTGAACAGAGGTTAGACTATGGAGAGGAACAGGTTCTATGTTGTGACTTCATGATAGTAAGCCTTTACAGCTATGATTAAAAGATTATTAGAAATTATCCACAAAACAGAAAATGATGTTCAGACTTAGAGGAGACAGAGAGTTAAGAGGATAGCGATATGTTTTGTCTCTTAGATCTGTTTTCTATACATCCAGAGATACAAGGGATGGTTTGAAATGGGTGAATTGTGTTACAACACCGACTGATAGAATTTTGTCACCTACTTGGTCAATTAAACTATAAATGGGATGTATGTGAAACCAGAGGGGAATATGGAAATAAAACTTAATATCTCTGTCATATGAGAAAGACCTACAGATACACAGGAAGGATTGTATACGGCAGGACAGCTGCGCTTAAAATGCCATGGAATGATTTACAAACGCCACCCAGGACGTCTCAGATGGCTCTGCAGCACCTTGGGAGTGAATGATTGTACAAACTGAACATTCTTTTAGTGTAAATTGATTTCCAACTAGAGAGATGTTAATAAGTCAATCTAAATCAATAATGCCTCATAGATTTGCATGTCATAATAGTGGGCTCCCATAGTTATTAGCAGAGGAAATAAAACTAATTATTTGAAAAATTAATTTCAAGAAAAAAATGTGTTGACAACTGAAAACCCATGGCATGCTTCAGGCAGAGACCAGATGGAACACTAAAACAAATAGCATTAGTGACTTTTAGAAATAATTACTGATGATAAGATCTTGTTGGAATAAACATTTTAAAGTAACTAAAATAGTAGAAAGACTTTGTTTCTTTAGTTCCCTTTCTGCCTGAAAATTCTTAGAATTTTTTTGTAGGCACATAGCATAAATCTTTAAAATTAGTGAGCCTGAGGATCCTTTAGATAGTTACATTCATTTAATTCATCTGCAGTTGTTAGTAATTCATTCATGCTCATTTGTATGTCACAATGTTCATTGTAAATATTTTCGTAAGCCTCGTTGCTTTGTTTCTTAAGCTACCTTTTGATAAATATTGATTTTCCTGTTCTTTACATATGATAAAAGATACCATAGTTAGAAATAGTAGTGAACTTGGCATCTAGTAAATGTTTTGATGGCAACAGGGTCCTTCTGAACATAAGAATTTTGTGTCATACAAACTTCAGTCTGGTTTTGTTGAGCAGGGGAGAATGCCTGCTGTCTATGCCACGAATTTCATACCCATTGCCCTTCAATTTATGTCACTTTGAGGAGTTATAATTCCCAAGTTCTCTTTGACTTCTAGTCACCAGGAAGTATATCTGGACATGTCTGCATGAGATTATCTAGATTGGGTCAGTGTGGGTGAGAAGACCCTCCCTCACTATGGGCAACGCCACGTCTTAGGTTGAGGCCCTCACCTGAGCGAAGAGGACATTGAGCCCAGATGCAGTGTGGCCAGGTGCTGCGGGTGCCTGACCATGGCGTTCCTACCACGACTTCCTTTAATGTTGATTTGATCAGGGTATTCTGTCATAAGACATCTAAGTAATGTAAGCACTATTGGGGGGCACAGAAAGAATGACTTCCCTCAAGAAGCAATCTACATGGGAAAGTTTTCATGACATGGTTTGGGAGTGGTTTCGTGGGCCGATAGAACTTGTGGACCTGTTATGTCTGTTTAATATCGTGTAGTGGCATTTTAAGTAGCTCTGTCTGAGGGCTGCGTCTTGAGTCGTTGGCTTTAAAAGTCCAGCTGCTTCTCATACCTAACCCTCAAAGGAGCTTGTTTTGAACCCTACAGAGTATCCTATTGTATCTTCATCTGTAGCACACTGGCTGTTTCTGGACTGCTAAAACCGCGCATTTTTGAGCAGCAGAGGGCTTGGTTGCCACACTTGAACTGACACGGTGTTAGTGCTCTGTTGCCCACATCTGAAGATTCAGACTCTGGTACTTGTGATTCGGTAGATATAAGAGGTGGGAAAATTCAATTGATCTCACTATGTCACCAAACATATTATCACAGTCAATCTCATAAGGCTGTCAAAGAAAATTAAAGTTGCCATTGGCTCCGCATTGTCAGACCTGACTGGAATTTCACCTGCCTCTGTAGCTCACTATAGGCAGCAGCGGGAAGCCTTCAATTAACTGTACTGATTCTATTTGTAGTACAACGGATCTATGGCTTAGAATTGCCTATATGACTTAAAAGAAAAAAAAAACCCTCAACTTGATCTTAACAATATCCCGAAGTACAGCCTCAGAGAACAGGACACTCAGGGTCAGCTACAAGCTCGGAGGACAGTAACTAACTCAAAGGCAGCGGGGTCATAGGTGACCTTTATGAAGCTCAGTGCGGGTTCCTTTGAAAGAAATGCAAGCCCCACTGCAGAGCCATAGTCTGCATTCCAGAGACTGGAACAATAAAACGCACAACATAAAATGACTTCATAGGGGAAAAGATGGGGTTTTTAGATGAATGGGAGTTGGATGGTTTCGGGGTTAAATACACATTAAGATGAAATTGGTAATGAAATGTCACTTCTGTGTGATCCTTGGTCTGGCCCTGTGTCTTGAACTAAGGTTATTTTTTTTTTTAATGAATGGCAGAAGAATGGATTAGGGAGTTGTGGGAGCTCTGGCATTTCCCTCTTATCCATTAAAGCTACAGCCTATGCTATTTTTTGAGAAAAATTAATTAAACTATCATGCTTTACAAAATTCTGTTTAAAATTGAAGATTAATAGAATTGCCTCTGCTATTTCAAAATCAAATGAGTTTCTGTTCCAGAAAGGTTAAACTCTGAGCAGACAGGAGAAGAATATCTCAGGAGTGTAACAAAGTTAGGTTCAGAAGTAAAGGTTTTTAAATACATACTGGGAGCTGACATAGAAGTTATATGTGTGCTAATTCTGAAAAAAAAAATCCTCCTCAGTTTTCCTTGTTAATGTTCAAAATTTCAAAAGCAATCTAAAATTAAGATATTAGGTCATATTTTCTTATAATTTAGCAATTAGTTTTGATAATTTTTAGAAGAAGAATAAAATTGTAAGTAACTAATATGTGAATTTCCTGTTATAATTTATACATGAGGTATTTGAATAGTGGAATTTTTAAGTATATTTTGAGTCATAAGACTACATGAAGGATAAATTGATAAGTGCTTTTTATTTAAATTTATTCTTATTATAACTCTCTATGCAGATTATTTTTCAGTGAAGACTTTCCTAAAAAGAAATTTGAATGAAAATCTATTTATTTTCCAGGAAGTAGTTTATTGAGATTAAGTCAGTGTTCTTGCTTCTTGATAACTTTCCATGTCTTGAATAGAACTCATTACATATCTCATAGGTAAAAAATATTTTAAGAAAGCATGTCTGAAAGCAATACAGTTTTGTGAGTTCACGCATGCTTCTTATAGGTATGACAGACATGTAAGCAGAGATGGGACCATGAGGGTGGGTCTTGGTATGGAAACTGACGGTTGTAATTCAGTGTGAGTGGTTGTTGGTTCCTCTCCATCCTTTCTGCTTTTCTTCCAGTCTCAGGGCCTTCTTATTCAGGAGAGGATGTGTCCTCAAAACCATATGTCCTCACAGAGAAACTCTAGAATTAAACCCTTTGACCTGCAGCCCTCTCAGACATCAACATCCACTTAGAACCTGTGCGATGCCTTTGTCCTTCCACCATGTCAGTCTGGAGTCTCAAACCTTGGTCTGAATGTTAATTCCATTTTCTTTCTGGTGTGTCTCGGTATTAAAGGGCCTCAAACACCAACAGAATATCAGGGAGAAGAAAATGTCTCTACTGTAGAAAAAAACTAGTGATTGGAGGAGAGAAATAATCAGAGATCTTTTGAGCACCAGCAAGGTGCCTTTGAGGTGACCGTCCAGGGAAAGGTCCCTTTCGGTACCTTTGCCTTCCTTCCTTTTCTTGTCCTTTCTGAAGATCTCCTAGGCATGGTAGATGAAGGCAACGCAGAAGATAATGAGAAACCGGACAAGAAAAATGGCCACAAGTGATGGTTCAGACCAGAATGATAACACTTTGGTCCATTCCATTCCTGAAGCACTTAGTTTTGTGGAAGAGAGGCTTTGAGATGACCAGCCCTAACTGTCGACAAGGTCAATGCCGTGTGGGCCTGAGGACCATAGAAAGTCAGTGCTTAGGGTTTGGCTGTTAAAAGAATTTGAGACACCTCCTGTAATGATGTTGGCATAACCAGAAAGAGACCTGATAACCTGTGCACTTATTTATATTATAGTATAACTTGGGAAGAGACCTGATAACCTGTGTACTTATTTATATTATAGCATAACCAGAAAGAGACCTGACAACCTGTGTGCTTATTTATATTAGAGTATAACCAGGAAGAGACCTGATAACCTGTGATCTTATTTATATCATTGTCTAACCTACATAAGGTAGTTCTTACACAGGCGTAATTTTCCCAGCTATTTCTTTAGTTGTTTTTAAAGTGAAGTCTTTCTCATGTTGTTGATGACATTCACCAATGATTTACATTTTTTTTCTTGATCTCTGTTTTCAGCAGGTACATCATGGTTCCTCATGATGTCTGTTAATACGAATGATAAAAGCCAGGAATTTTCTCTGTTTATCACAGTTCTTATTTATTAAACACTGACTTAATCTTTATTCAGTTTTTAAAACTGTAAACAGTAAATTTAAATGTTCTGATAGTTCTCTAGGAATGGTATAATTTTGAGATAATATTTATTCTACTGAAAGCATCATTAATACTCTGGAGATGTTGCTCCGAGCTTAGGAGGTTTGCTTCTGTGAAGCCAGCCAACAACATGGCAGCTCCTGTCACATGGTGCTCAGTACGACCTGCGTGGAAGCCATGTTTAGTGATGGGCCAGTGATGTATGTGACCAACAATGTGTGCTGACCTTCCATCTTGTGAGGTGACATCAATTTTAGCTAATGCAAAACATTCTAGAGAAAAAGAGGAACTCTTTTTGAAAAGCCTTGAGAGGGTATGAAATTTCCTTTTTTGACATTCATTGACCTTTTACTTCAACATTTCGAAATAGGGCATTGCTCACGCATGGTGAGCTCACCACTGGGCTTCCCCAGCCTTCCGAGGGTTTCCCCCAATGTCAAGTCAAGTTGCATGTGCTTTGTATATATGTATGTGTGTGTGTGTATGTTTGTACAGAAATGTGTGTGTGTACATATAACACTAAAAAGTGTGAGTAATACACACACACACACACACACACACATCAGCATGGAAATGTTTAAAACAAAAAGGAAGCGCCTTCAGCCTCATCTCTTTGCTCTCTTCCCCTACTCCCATGCTATCCGGTTTGAACAGTTACATAAGAGTGATAATTTCGATAGTTGTATACAATATTAGCTCAAACTATTGTCTTCTGACTTCAAGATATCAAAATTTATTTTATAATTATTATTTTTGGACAAAAAGTTGCCAGCATCAGTAATCTTGGCACAGGAATGCTCTTCCCTGGTGTTTAGCTAGTAGAGGGTGTGACCCTTTGATTGTCTTGAAATAGAGTAAACACTAGCTAACCACAAACAACACATCCATCTACTCTTTAACAGACGTGGTTATACTCGAATTACCATCTTAGTTAGGAAAATAAGAGTTCAAACCTTAACATAGATTACAGGAAATGGTGGAATGACTTGTTTTTATTTTTTTCTACCCTTCTTTTCTGATGAGCTAGTGTATTTAAGTACATGTTCCCAAAATGTTATACTGAAAAATAACTTCTGATAACTTCCTTTCACTCTGTGGATAATAAAATCAAATTTAACACGTAGCATTTACGTTGTGATTTGACAGCCTCCCTCTCACAGGTACAGTGACAGATTTCTCATGAGGAAGGAAGTGGAAAGGAAGAAAATCAAGGCCTCCGTGTGCCCGTGTAAGCACGGCCTAATGCTGTCCCCTCTCCCTGCACTTCTGCTGTTGGGAGGATTTCTATATATAAAACAACAGTATACATTTCTCTATATATAACAATGTCATATATGGTTATATAATATATATATATTAATTTCAGTGCAAAAAGATAAAGAACATATTTTAAAAGTTGATGTAGGATGAAATATCAGTTCTTTTTGCTTTGTTAGAATGTTGGTGATTTCGAAAGAAAAATATAAAATAGGTCTTTTAAATTCATAGCTTATTTCAAAGAATTGAGATAGTTTGATATTGAGTTTTCAAGTTGCCCCTAAATTAATATCAGTGCGATGATTGTCATTATGACACCGTGTGTTTTCGGAGGATAACAGTAGAGCTGGCTGCCACAGAAACCCACTGTTATGAAGATGATATATTTGCAGCTATGATTTTAATCATGATGTGATGACATTAAAATGTGTGAGGGACATTGTAAGTGTTCATATCCACACACGTTCATTTCTTTGGTGATAGCTCATCCGTCCTAACCTCAGCTACCCAATCTCTTTTTTATTAGTAACAAATGCCGTAGCACAGATTGTATTAGAAACATGTTTGAAACCACACTGCATCGAGTTTACAAGTGTCCCTCCAGGGTAAGCCTGCACACCCAGTAAGCAAGCAAACATTTCTTCCTATGTCATAACCATTCTGATAGAACCAAGTACTACTTTTTAAATTTACATTCCAGCTACATGGAACTTGGCAAACGGAGTGGAGGAAATCAAGAGGGTGATTACACACAGACAAGGGGTCATCAAGAAGAAATGATAAGCAGAAGCCAAAATTCTGAGCAGAAAGTTCTAGCAGAAGCTTTAGGTGCCTTGGCCAGACCTCCCAGGCCATTCCATGTGTACTTTTTCTGAGGGAGGAGCTCTGTGGGCGTCGATTTCCCTGCCTTAGGGCTTCCTCTGGATTGAAAGGCCTGGACCATTTGCAATACAAGTTTAAGAATGAGAAAATGAAAGCTGCCTGGAAGAAGCCTGCTGCTGCAGCTGTCAGGAGCTCATCCTGTCCCATCGTCCTTACACTAGTAATGTCTAAGAGTTCTTCCTAAGGTACGGAGTGGAGGGCCCCAGAACAATGGCGCTCCAGTTCTGCATGCTCAGTTCACACTGGCTTTCTCTCCTGCTTTCCTGTGCTCTCATTTCTCAGAATCAGCTCCAAGTAAACATTTACAGTTTTTTAACTTGGCACAGGAAAATGTAAACTAAGAAAGAACTATTTTGATTTGGGAAGGAATTATATATCTGGAGGTACAAAATAATAAAATACTCAATTTTCAGGCTGGCCTTTAATCAATGAAGAAATATTGTTATTTTCCATACATTCTGTCTTAGAATCCAAGAGCTTTGTGTATATTCAAGAAAGAGTTGTACTTAAAATAGCTAATATATTGCCGTCCCAGCATGTGACCTTGACTTATATGGAAATTTAAGCCACATTGAATGATTCATCTGATTAAAGTTCTGGGCATCCAAAATGCTGTTGTGCTAATGAAAACATATGTGTGGATGTTAAAGTATTTTGAGGCAATAAGAGATCATTAGCTTAATAATGTTCAGCCCAACCCTACCTGAATCTCAGTAATTTATGGTGGTATGGTTGCGGAGGTATTAATAAAGTCAGGCCTAGTTCCTATGCCCACAGACTATCCAACCTCCCAACAACCAAAGGTTTCTTACCCACGTGGTTGCACGAAATACTGCATATTAATGTGTTAAGCAACCGCTCGCCTGAGAAGCACTGTTTTGGCATGACCTCTCTGCTAATGGGTTTCCCCGTTCTTCTAACCCTCTGCCATCATGCGAGACACAGGACAGATTTGCTTCCCTCTGTCAAAGCACCTTAATCCATGGGATGACTATGGAGGAAACTCTCGCTGGAGCTTAGGTAAATGTGTGCCTTCTTGCCTTTCGCCTCTTGTGACTAAAAGTGGCGAAGGCAACAGTGATCAAAACGTGAGGCAGGAGGAAGAGACGGGGGCGTTCTGCCACGAGACCTGAAGCAATGTGTGTGCTGCTGCAGTGTTTGCTAAGGGATGGAAATAAGTAATAAAGAACAAGGCAGGAACGAGGGGCCCCGGCTTGAAGAAGTGCCTTGCGCCTTCTAACTTAGGGCCTAGTCCCCTGGCTAGGGAAGATGAGGGAAGGAAGGACAGACATATAACGAAGTGTGTATGTCAGATCAGATGGGGCTCTCTTACAGTGCAATTATCACAGCCTGACTTTATCAGTGTGTTTGTGAGCTGAGTTTGCTAGTCTTAGATCTGTGTAGGCAAGCAGTCCCAGGCTGCAGATATCCAGGAGGAAGCTGAGCAGTCCCAGGCTGCAGATATCCAGGAGGAAGCTGAGCAGTCCCAGGCTGCAGATATCCAGGAGCAAGCTGAGCAGTCCTGGACTGAAGATATCCACGAGGAAGCTGCGTTCCTAGTCATTGCACTGACCAATCACACATTAACACGTGTACTCAGATTCCAAGGAAAGCTTTTTTGTTGCTGCCCTTACGGTTCCAGTTCACCATGGCGCCATTGGACTCAGAGTCCTTGGCAGGCCATGCTCATGTCAAAATATGCATTTGCTCAGGACTTGCGAGGGGCCTGCTCTGCTTTCTGCAGAGGCGTGAGACGAGGGATGTGACAGCAGCTCCATTGGTGAGGCTGGGGTGAGGGAGCAGACTTGACAAAGTTAGAGGACTGAGGAGACCATGGGTCAATCGTTGTTGTCTGATGTGGAATTCCCTTCTGTGTGATGTGAACATCATTGGTTAATAAAGGAACTGCTTTGGGCCTATAGTAGAGCTATAGGGGAACAGAGCTAGGCAGGGAAAACTAAACTGAATGCTGGGAGAAAGGAGGAGGAATCAGAGAGAAGCCATGGAGCTGCCACCGGAGACAGATGTGCTGAAACTTTGCTGGTAGCCCATGACCTCCTGGTGATACACAGATTAATGGAGATGGGTTAAATTAAGATGAAGAGTTATCCAAATAAACTAGAGCTAATGGACCAAGCAGTGATTTGAATAATATGGGTTATTTCAGGGCTAAGTGGCCGGGAACTAACTAGCGGCCCCCTTGCTGCAGTTTTCCTTAGACATCATTTAGGTGTTTGGTTGTGCTCATCATGCCCAAGTCTACAATAAAATCACACACTCAACGAAAAGGCCACAGTAGGTGGATTTTATTTATAGATATAAAAATCAGGAAATTTAAAAATTTATATCAACATCAGGATCAATGTCAAGACCTCGAAAAAGGTGAAAAATGTAAAATCAGAATGTATAATGTTATAAAAAAAGCAAAATAACGCTGAACTAGTCTTAAGGACAGAAGCCCTGGGACGTTTTTCAGATACAGGACCTTGTAAAGGATAGTGCAGACCAAGCCACCTGCAATCCTGTAGGAGGAGGAAGCTGAGGCAGCGGCAATGGGACTAGTGTCTGGGTGTTTATTCTGTGTCCATAGACACCGTAACTCTTATCAAGGCCCAGCTCTTTGACTGGGACCTCTCAGCTCCAGTCACAGAGAACCGACTGCCATCTTTTCCCAGACCTGGGTCAATGGGCCATGGGTCATCCGGCCACAGACCTGATGTCGAGGGGTCTCTGTCCCTGGCATCACCCCTGCTTTGTTCTGCGCCAGCTAAGCCACGATCTTACTCTGAAACAAGCCACTCAGCAGGATGATGATGTGACTAGGTGTGAAACCCGGCCTCTCCCTCTCTAACACCATCTGCCCCCTTTCCCTCCAGCACGTCTGGCCTTTGCCCTCTCGGATCCCTCTCCAGCCATGCATTCCCTTTCATCTTCTCACGGGGGTCACCCTTTCGTTCCCTCCTCTCCTCTGCGTGGGGATGTCTATCTGTGCCGTCTGAATGTCCCGGGGATGACAGATCTTTGGCCCTGCCACATCCCTCATGAATGAGTGCCCCACTTCAAGTGCATCGTGGTATTAAAGGGGACGTGTCTAAATGGAACGTGGGCAGGAATTTATTGCTTTGCCTCCGTTGACATTTGTTTTGAGGTTAGTTTGAGGACAGGCTGAGAGCACAGAGCATGCGTTTACACACATTTGTGGCTTAGGGACTCGTGGGCTTGAACGGGATTTCTGTCCTTTGAGCACTGATAGCCGCTAAACTCACTGGAACCCTCCATCCCTATGTAGAATCAGAATGAAGACTTACCTCCTCTGTGCTGTAAGGGGAGGACCTTTCTCTGGAGGACTTTCCTGTGCTCGGGATGGAGATAAACCCTGCTCACAGTAGTATGGTCATAATAGCACCCTTAAATTAGTCACGTGCTTCCAGAGATTAGCACATCGAAAAGGGAAAATGGCCAGGCTGTGGTGGGGGTGGCGGCAGAAACTGCTTTAGTGAGCAATCGAGACGCAGGTGTCTTTAGCACTTGCACTGGTGTGATAAGATGGGCATTTCTCCTCAGCTCTTCCCTCTTCCAGATGCCCTCCTTAGGTCCCATCATGAAGAGACAGGCACACCAACTCCAACTTAGCAAAACTCTTCAAAGTCCTTGAGGAGAAACCTCCCCAAAGCATGAAGGGCATTTAAGCCGGGGCTGCCAAAACTGTTACAGAGAAGCAAAGCTCTGGGAAGCGCTGCACTCTGGACCTGCTGTGTCTCCTGAAAAAGTGAAAAATTCTCGTAAATTCAGATGAGAGTCGTCAGTCAGTAAATAGTCTAATGACAATGCCGATTCCAATTCTGACCATTTTGGTTAAAATGCTGACATTAGGAGACACTCACCGTAAAGGACAAAGTACTATGTTGGGTGTTTTGTCTACAATCCCAATTTATTCCCCCTCAAAGTAGCTTTTTGTTTAAGCTGAAAAAAAAATAAAAGCATATATTGTGCAAACACAGACCAGTGTGTCCTAAATCTTTGTACCTGCGATGGGGTGGGCGTGGGGTAGGGAATTTGGATGTGAAGGGAGAGTTCTGCTTTTAGTTAAATTTATGATTTTATAAATGTGTATGCCTGTACACTCAAGAAGTCAATTTTACAGCTTGTCTCTTTTAAAAATAATGTTCCATGGAGGAAAAAAGTGGGTGGGGAGAATAAAATAGCCTTAATAGAGAAGGGAAAGAAAACTAAAGTTTGTAGAAAGGGTGGAATGGGACTTTCTTGTGTATGACTACCATCTGATCAACAAACAAACCGTCCTCAGCATGTTTGCTTATTCTTTTGCTTAATAAATATTGATGACTCCAAATAATGTCTTGTGAGCTAGGCTTGGAAATAGGCAACATTTGATATCTTCCAGGTGCTCAAAGAAACCCCTGGGAGGAGGCAGGGTGTCATATACTTTTTAAAAGGCACCTGTGACAAGTCACGGCGTGGAGACTAAACAGCACTGAGATAATGTCAGTATTTTAAAAGTTAAGTTTTGATAAAAGTTAAGTTCAGGGTGAGTGAGGCATTGCTTTTAAAATAGAGTTTCAGAGAGCTTAGAGGCAGTGCCCTTGTCTGAGCTGTGACTGTAATATTCGGGAAAAGAAATGATTGGCTTTTCATGGTGTGGCATTTTTTGTTTGAACTTATTTTGAAATGCTTAATACTAAAGAGTTTTAAAAGTATCGGTGAACCTGACTGCGAAGACTACATGCATTATTCTGTATGCTCCTTCCAGGAGCTCTTAAGAGAGAACTCTATTCTACCCCCCAATTTAGAGTAAAGAAATGGGGTCACCGAGCTGAATGTGCTTAATCTTTGTCACTAGCAAATGCAATGAGACAGGACTTGGACCTAGGTTTCTACTCCCAAACGTGTATCCTGCCCCACTAAATGTTGGGCATCTATAGTGATGGTCACTAAACTTTTCCACATGGAAAAAAATAGAATTTGTTTTCAAAGGACCTGTGTTTTTTAGTAATTGTATAGGGAAATTGAAATCTTGTTTTTGTTCCAACAAAAATGTTTCAATAGTCAATAAGTCCTCATTTAAAAAATCTTCCAAAGCCCAGATGGTATCACAGTCTCTCTTCCCTGGAGGCACAGCCTTTGCTGTGCCCTTTAGTGGACACCAGCTCCTTGCCACTGCGCGTGGACCTCTTTGCTGCCCGCCAGCAGAACATGACCTTGGCATCCTGATGTGCCTCAAAGATTCCAAGGAGGTGAGGGTCACACTTACCTTCCTGATGAAGCTGAACCATGGCATCCATCTTTGCCATGCCTCTCCTCCTGGCAGTGTCCGTTTCTCAAGGTGGTAGGTGACGATTCTGTGGCAGGAGCAATTGCCATCCATACACCTTTTCCTCTGAGACACACTCCTTTTATCTCATGGCAGAGTGTTCGGCTCCTGGGCACGGTCTGTGCACCGTGTGTGTGTGTGTGTGTGTGTGTGTGTGTGTGTGTGCGCGCGCGTGCGCTTGCGCGCACCCTGTGTGTCCTGGAGGTCATACCTGGAGGTCTGACAAGGCCCTCAGATCACCTGGGGCTGCAGTTACCAAAGGCTGGGAGCAATTTCTGCAGCCCATGGCATACTTTTAAAAAATATATATGATTTTTTATTGCTAGAATTACATAAATTGTCCAAAACAATCTCCTCTGTGTCTTTAATGACCCCCATTTGCTTGCAAGCATTTTGGTGGCAAACATTATAAATTATATGGGATTTTGTTATGAAACATTTTTGTTGGAATGAAAACAAGATTTCAATTTTCCTATACAATTACTAAAAAACACGGGTCCTTTGAAAACAAATTCTATGTGTCTAAGCGTTCATATGGTGTAGTCTTTTAATTCAGAAAAAAAAAACTTAATAATAAATTTGATATTGAGCTGCCAGTGAGTGGGGTTTTAGAGAACAGCATATGTTCACAGCGACTCCATATTGTTTATACCAAATCTCTCTCTCTGGCATTGGCAGTGTTTCTGAGATCCAAATTCCACATAGCGAGCATATATATCCGCTTAAATCAATGTTTTCAAGTCCCGTGCCGTTCACAGTTTTAGTCTGGCCAACGCTTTGTGGCAGGGTGCTGCCCAACAGTAAAGACTTCTCGGCAGCCTCCCTGGCCTTCGTCCCCACCTTGTGCCACAGAACCACTTCCCCTTCCTGGAAGGACATTCCTCCTCCTCCAATGATTAACAAAGGCCTCCAGAAATTGCCAGAAGGAACATGGGACAAAGAACCATCTTCACATGGGAAGATGTCCTCAGACTCGTGACGAACGCACTCTAGATAGGTAGTGGGTACAAAATGGAACTCAGCTCCTTTAAGAACTTTTTTGTTAGATAGGCTGAACTATACATCTGAGCAAACATCACCTCCATCTTCAGAGCATAGTCAAACTCTTCTATACCTCCTTTCCCTCATCTGTAAAATTAGTGTTAATTATCTATAGGACTGTTTTAAAGATTCAATGAGCTAATATATATAGATCTCTTTGACCAGAGTGGGCTTAAGTTAACCAATGTTTACCATGAGAAAGGAATGCTGTTCAATGTTAGTGGTATTCATAATACAGAAAAATTCTTGCTAAAAATATGTGAGACAATTAAAAAAAGATTACCAAGTGACAGTAAACACATAAAACAAAGTTGAATTTCACTATAAATAGGAAATCTGAAATTGATTCATGATATACAGTTTAAAGTATTAAAATATGAAATATTCAACGTAATATTGAAAAGCATTTTGCAGATAGGCTCATCTTTTACTGGTGGAGAGAGTGAGTGGCCAGGTTCTTTCTGCAGGATCATTAATGCATGGTTTAGAGCTGGAAAGCGTTTATAAGCACTCTCACAGAGTAGCTCTAGCTCCGAAATTTACCCTGAGGGAGTGCTGTACTCAAAAATTAATAAAGAAGTATATAGATTATACTGCTGTCACTAGTTTTTATGATGGCAAATTAGAAGCCATCAAAATCTCAGCAATAGTGGAAATATGAAATAACTCACGGCATATTGATGCCACACATTGAATATGCTTGTTTTCTAAGATGTTTAATAATTCGAGAGAATGTTCTGGCCTTGGTATTTCATACTTCAACGTTGTCTAATACTTTGACGATACTGGTGTGGAAGAGCACGCATTCATGGTAAGACACCCTTCACCATTCTGTCTGGCAGTCCTTGAGTCTCTAAGTTCTCATTTGTGCTTAACTCGCACACTGCGATTTTAATATATTGCAGGTAGAATAGGACTCTTTATTTGTGTACTGCTCCGGACATATGTCAAGAGTCAAAGCTGAGGACTACTACGTAGGGCACCCCTCCTCCTCCACTGACCCCTCCTCTGACCTCTTAGGGTTGGTTTTCTCAACTAGCCTTGGTCTTTGCCCACCTGATCTTGGACCCACCAAACTCGTTTCCAGCTGGAATTTTCTCTTTTGCTTTTTTCTCAAGACCAAGATGAAGTGTTTTCTTCCCCAGAAAGCAGTCTCTAACCATCAGCCCTTGCCATTTGGGTCCTATGGCATCGGGTGCCTTCCTTCTGTCCTTCCTACATACATATGTCTATCTCTTCTGATTTTTATTTATTCAAATTAAGTGAGTTGAGCTACCCACAAGTTTTACATGTGCTATTAGGTGCTTGCTATATACTATCTTAGTCAGTTTTCAAATTTTCTGTTTTCATTGGGTGTTCATCCTAGTGATAAAAAGTATTTCTTTAAAAAAAAAAACTTTGTTTTGTTTTCTTTGTCGACACAGGATTTCTCTGTAGCTTTGGAACCTGTCCTAGAACTAACTCTTGTAGACCAGTCTGGCCTCTGCCTCCCGAGTGCTGAGATTAAAGGCATGTGCCACCACTGCCTGGCTAAAAAAGAAACTTTAAATTAAATTTACCTTAAGAAGTAATTTTGTTCAGGAACCCCCAAGGAGTAAGTGAGCTAGCAGTAGTGATATCTGAAGGAAGCAAATCTAGACTTAAGAAACTATGTATCTAAAAGTCCAGCCCTTCCTCATTGCCACATCCCTGCAGGGTTCGGGTCTCAGAGCCCTGACTAGAGACAGCAAAGGCATAAAGGAATGACAGGCAGACATGCAGACACAGAAAAGTGGGGTTGGGTGGAGAGGGTGCTTAAATAGAGAAGCCGCACAATGCTGGAAGCTCAGCATGTTTGTTATATAGACTTGAACAAGGAGGCAGGGTTATTGCGCACAGCTGGGGGAAAAGGTGTGTTGTTTGCATACAGATAAAGAAGAAAGGTTCGCTGCACAGCTGAATGAGGACGCACCTTTAGCTGATCTCGGCGGGAGTAACCGCTATAGGAGCGCAGTTGTCAAGCCATAAACATTGGTGGATACAGCTACAGTGGACATTTCCTGTGCACACTCAACATTTGCATGCTGAAAAGAAGTCTTTGCCAGCCTTCTGAGCCTCACTCCTGAAGGCTCCCTTGGGTCTGAGGCATTGGGGTCCTTGAAATGACCTTGTCCATGTCAACAGCATTCATTTACTCAGGCATTCATTTACTCGGGGATTCCTACAACTTAGTATAATCCAGGAACAGAGAATGAGCAGCTGAAGTTGGGGTACGCAGAAGAGCTCGAGGAATCAGACCGGAGGGCACATCCAGACAGCAGAGATTACAGCCCTTGAAATATTGCAAAAACCCCAACTTCCATTTGAGGTATAATAGAGTTAAGCATGTGAGTGCCATGATCTTATTGATTATGTTTGAATAAGCCAATTGTCTTATTTCTGCTTCCAAAATCAAATGTCAGAATAAGACAGTCAGAGCCACAGCCATATTTTAGATGAGGGATCACTGGTGTCATGGACGCGGGTGACGCATTGGTCAGGCCAAGCAGTTACTCGGTTTGTGTGATGTTCTGGAGGAGTTGACAATATTGAATACTTTAATAGAAACAGAACTTTTAGGATAACTTGAGATTTGGGTCTGGGTATGGTAGACTTTATTATTTACTGATATGTGACTATTGGGTGAAGGGTGGTTAGTGATGAAAACATCCTTGGGGCTCTGTTAGGTGGGAGATGCCAGCTTGACATCAGTGTAAAGGTTTTTAGTCACAAAATCTAACAGAAGGTTAGAACAGAGGTGTGGATTTGGTCATCATCAGTATTTAGTCTTGAAGTTGTGGTATGGATACAACCACCTGCCTGGTGGCATAGTCTCTGTAGTGACTGGAATTCTCGTGGGTAAACACCATTCTGCAAATGTTTAAGGCAGCTTCCTGCAACAAAAGTTTTCTCTGGTGTAATATGTGAGTAATATGTCAGTGGTAACAATGTCCAGGAATCCCATGTTTGCAGTTCCCAGACTGTGTACCTAGGTATCTCAGGGTGGATGCTATGCTATATTTTAAAGCTCCGTGGAAACATAATGACACAGCCCAAAGCAGTTTCTTATTTCAATATTAGCTTCTTTCTCCATTCATCATATTGTATCTTGGCAAAATTGTGATTTTGGAGCCTGATATCAAAAAAATCAGCCATCTTCTGAAAGCCCAGGAGAAATGTCTGGAGGTGTTAACTTGTAAGCGTGTAAATAGTTCAGCCTTTTATATTTGGCAGCTCAGAAAAGTGAACCAATAAGATATTTATTCTTGCCTCATTGTAGTGGCAAACTTTCTGAAATACTTATGACCCTATAGAGGACAGACTTCGGAACTATTACACTAGAGCTTGGGTCCTTGAGATTCTGTCTCAACACTTCATATCTCAAGCACCCTACACAGAACCTCCCCCAGGTATGAAGTGTAGAGAGCCCAGCAAATGTCTTTTGGAGCTGAGGGAAATTCCACACAGGTAATAAGTACCCTGAGAGTGTGGCGTGGATGGATGGCGGAGGTGTGTGCTGAGAGGGAAGAGTGAGCACTCTACTGCTTCACCAGTCCCTAATCCACAAGGCGAGGTAGGTAAGGCTGGGCCATAAAGCTTGGATTTCTTCCTTGTTTGGTTTGTGTGTTTTTCTGGGTTAAAAGTTCTTGAGTTTAGTATTTGAGATTTACCTTGTAGTCTGATATATTAGCTTATTATTTTAAAAACAGTATAAATATCTATCCTTCCTTGCATTTCATGTGTGACAAAACTGTCATCTTCTGAGCAACCTGTGAAAGGGAACAGTCGGAGGATCTCCTACATTTTGGCTGCTTTTGCTCCTACCCTGTTTGCCAAGCGCCACATGTCCTCACCCATGACTACACAGAGGCTGGAAAGAGATATTCCCTGCAGACTTAGTCTTTCTCTTTCATTTAAGTAAAAAATAGATCCTTTTAGTATAAGAACACGATTTCAGGAAAAGCCCTGACAAAGCATTCCTGATGTAGTGGGGGAAGTAGCTCTTGGCAAGGAATCCACAGCCTCTGCAGCCTCTGCATTCCATGGGTGTGTCTGCTTCTTGGTTTTGTCCATTGTGACCTTGTAATAGAACCCCTTCTCATTTTCCTACGGCTTTGGGTAGGTAGCGCTAAGTATCTGACATCAGAAGAGAAATCAGGAGATGTCACCTGGCCTTTCCATTTCCATGTTTCAGGCTCATTATATTTTTCCATTTCCTCACTCTCAGTGTTCTATTAGGTTTTCTCAGCCAGGATGAAGCTTACATAGCATATTGCCACTTAAAGGACAAGTGCTTTGGTTTGTTCATAGTTGATGTTGTAGTTATGTTCATAGCGATGGAGGATGTCAGCTCATCAGTGGGTCAGACACGTCCGTAGATAATAGCACTCCATGGGTCAGAGCTGAGGAATAACTGAGTCGTCACAGGCTCTATCTTCCCCCACCTGACCTTGTTCACAGTGAAGTTTTATCCAGTGTGTGCCCTCTGGATTTGCTAAACTGTGATAGAGTTCTTCAAATTTTGAGATCTTAGTTGCCATAGATAATATTCACTTGCGGTCAGTAAAGCTAAATTTTTGCAGTAGTTTTGAACTTTGACCTTCTATTAGAGCTGCTAAGATGCAGTCCTCTATTGAAATCTGTCTTTCTTCTCTTTACCTGATCAGTTTTAATCCATGAGTCCCGATCACGGCTGGGTTGGCTACTCTCTGCACATCTCCTTCTCTTTGCTTGGCTTTGCAAATGGTGGATTCCAGCAAATATCTTCTACCAGCACTTTCCCAGGCCTTTGTCAGGTTCAGCTAATGGGAAATGTTGGGTGAAGACCAAAGGATATGCCTAGACATTCTTTTACTGGCCCCAAACCCACTCAAGGTTCTCTCTCTAGGACACCCTTCACACAGTGGTCCCAACATCTATACTGGCTTCGTATCCTTTTATTGACCACATATTCTCCATTTTCCTAGATTGATTTTCACAGCTCCAGTTTTATGTAGTGAAGATGATCCATTGGGTCTCTTTCCAGATGTTTTAGTCTGTGCTAACAGGCCCAGTATCTATGCTCCAATACACTATATTCCTTCCTTAGGTAGCCGACTCTGGGTTACCTCGCCTCTGTTTTTTTCTATGTGGTCAACTCATTCATTTCCAGTCGATTCCGCTGTTTATTCTGTCTACAGGGGTGGCCTGTATGAGCTCTTTGCCTGACTTGACTGAAGCGATGGCAGAGATGATAATTGTAAACTGGTGGTCATCAGCCGTATGACAGACCACAACCCTAACTTTAACATACTTAGGAAAGGGATAGTGGCTTGAACATCACTTCTAAGCTTGAAATTAGGCTAAGATAGCGTCATTTTGTGACAAAGAGCTGATAAGATTTAAACCCTTTTCAAAAGGCAATGCCACCAGGTTGGTGGTGGTGGGTGGTGGTGCAGACCCTTAGTCCTGGAGGTGGAAGGATCTCTGAGTACAAAGCCAGCCTGGTCTGGTCTGTAGACCTGGAACTATAGAGCCAGTTCCAGGACTGCCAGGACTCTACAGAGAAACTCTGACTCAGTCTCAATAAAAACCCAGCAAAAAGGCACTGCTTCATATAAGAAAGTTAGTTTTTCAGTAAATAAAGATATAGTTGAATCTCAGAAACATTCTAAAAGGAAACCTATTGGTCACCATTCTGCCAATTGTAAAGAAGATAAGATAGCCCAGAGGCTGTAGTTCCAGTAATAGAAAAATTGAGAATAGTGTATGAAGTGTGTATGCTATTGACCTACGATAATGTATGCTATATGGATCCTGAGTATATACAAAAACCAGAATATATATTTGAGCCTATTAGGTTATTACTTATATTTTTAATAGAGGTATAATAGAGAAGATGTAGATGCTCACAGTCTAAGGAGGAAACAACAAAAGCTATTTTTTTCAGTTGTTTAATGGTGGTATTTGTACATGTTGTATAATAAGCTTTTTTTGCTTATAATAAGCTTTTAGGATTATTCTTTTAATAAATGCATGCCAGTCTGAATGTAACCTTGTCTATGTACAAAAGCATCATTTCCACCTGACAACAGATAACTGTATAAGGTAGAAATAACTCTCAAAAGTCAATGGTAAAATGAATAAACAGGGCAATAAGAAAACTTCAAAAGCTTTGAGGCAGCTCCCTGAAGAGGGTCCATGAAACATGAATGAGTACTGGAAAAGCTGTTTAACACCGTTAGCCTTCAGGCAGACGATAAGATCAGATGAAAGAGTAATGCATGCCTATTAGTAAAAATAAAAAAATGACAATACCAAATTCAGGGCATCATTCAAAGAAATCGGTTCATATACCTTGGTAGTGGGCATGTAAAATGATACTGTCATTCTGGGGACATTTCGCTCTATGTTATATGGAAATATAGATTATATTTTCCATTTAATCCAGTAGATACA
Source organism: Microtus ochrogaster (assembly GCF_000317375.1). Classification (NCBI taxonomy): domain Eukaryota; kingdom Metazoa; phylum Chordata; class Mammalia; order Rodentia; family Cricetidae; genus Microtus; species Microtus ochrogaster. The sequence goes on from NC_022009.1 coordinate 80,364,887, forward strand.
TATCTGGGAATCAAACCAACAGATATCAAAGTGTAGGCACACACAGAAAAACAATACACAGTCGTTCACTACAGTTTGTAATTGTCTCAAACAGTAAACACCCATGGTCCCTTCAAGAATGGGCTAGTAGCTAAAGAAACCATAGTGCATCTAAAACAGGTACTTCTTGACAATGGAACTCAGTGGTCTGTGGCTCCAGGCAGCAGATGGGTTGGATCTCAGGGGTGTAATGACCTTCAAATATGGATTCTGAGAGGAGGGAGAGGGTGGGCGATATTCTCTGATATCTTTGGGCTGAGAAAGCACAAGTAAAGAGTTACCAACAACCACATGGAGAAGTCTGTAGATGCACAAATTAAGTTCAAGTGGATAGTACAGGTAGATGGTGCCTGTACACAGGCTGATGTATGAATTGGGAGTTCAGGAGTTGACTTCTGACTAGAGACGTACATCTGAGATAATCACCATGACCCTAGATGAGCTCAGGGAGAAAAAGACTGTAAATAAAGACGAGGACCAAGGGGGAAACCAGGAGCTACAGAATTAAGAGATCTGGGAGGAGAGAAGCAGAGACACAGACCAAGAAAGAGCAGCTACTGAGGTAGAGAAAAGGTGCTTGTCCTATCCTCCTGACCAAGCAAAGACACCAGAGAAAGCACCCTCGTGCTAAACACATAGCCTAGCATCAACGGAAGCAGGTGTGAAGGATTTGATAATCTGTTGTAACCCCTTATTTTTATACTATTTTATACCGACAAACAAGGTCACTTTTTTTTTTTCCAGAATTTGGCCTGCTGAGAAAATCTAGTCCTGTTTTTGTGGCTTAAGTTTCAGAACAACCAGTATTGCTTTAATTCTTTTTTTTTTAAAAAAAAGCTAGCTTAACCATTTTTCTGGGGTCATTGCCAGTTTGTGCAGCAGGTGCTGGTGTGCTGTGTTGGTGAGATGTTGTTGCGCTCATCGCAAGGCACCGAATGCAAATTCGGTGTTTGGTTGTTCATTTTGTTTGTGCATTGCTGTGTCATGGAGAAAATAATCTTCTGATCTTTATTATAATCATGTTTTTTTCTTGTAGCATATATAAAGTATATGTCTTTCCTTTATTTTCTTTTGTGCCCAGGCATGTGAAAAGACTTTGAGTATTTCGCTGGAATTATCAAATAATTCTTTGTGATAATTCCGATTAAAATTATTCATGTACGATTGTGTTTCAGGCTGTGACTAATATGAAAATTTATACTCCTGATTTAATATGTCTATATGGTTTATTTAAGGACATCAAATATTTACATAACAGGAGCATATAGGATGACAGGTAAAATGTAAATTGTTAGTAAAATACTTTCATGATCCGACAAAGTGAGCATCATATACAGATTTTCTTTTCTTTGAATCTTCAAGATATTTGGAAGTTAATTCACATATGCTATGTGTGCTTGGGTCATTTCTTGTTTGTGTTCTGGAATTCAGGCTTCTATGTTTTATCACCTCATTTGGCAGGCTCCACAGTGGCCACAACTTAGTGCATCAAAGTGAGAAAAGAGGAAAAAAAAGCATGAAGGAAAGAGAGAAAGAAAGGAAGGGAGGGAGGGAGGAAGGAAGAAAAAAGAAAGAAAAAATATACTAAAACCCTGTGCAAGCAGACTGCCGAGAACAGAGCTGAATAAACACAGTTTCCCTTTGTGCAGTGGCTGCTCAGGCTCAGCAGAAGCTGCTGCTGCCTTTTGAGGAAGAGAAAATAATGCCCAAGGCGCAGTGCACCCCTTCCCCCACTGGCATAGTCTTGCACTCCTTGGTTTGGAATGTGGCTGTACCTGGGGGCACGGCATGCTTTATTTACCACAGTGGACAGATACCCTGAGCCAGATTTACAGCCAGTCTTGCTCTAAGAAGCTGTTTTAAATGGATTGTTTGGAGAGAAATTCAATTAGCACCCCTGGAGGAGTGAGCTGTTCTGGGCATGAAAGCGTGTGTAACATGTAGAGTTATCATCAGGGAGAAGATGACTCTCCCAGACGACACTCTGTCAGTAGAAAACGTGAATATGCACCAGCTTTAAAGTCCCTTTCCAATCCAAGTGTCCTGGAAGCAAGGTAGAGTCAAGACTGGCTGAATTAACTCTGTACTTTTCATTTTGTCTTTCATTTCTGAACTAGATATTTTGAGAGAGACTAGCTGAGCCACAAAGGCATGGGCCAAGTGCTGTGAGTGTGCACATTTGTGTGTATGCACATGCACATGTGTGTTTGTGTGTGTGCATGTATGTGTGCGCGCCTGTGTGTGCATACACGTATGTGTGTGTGCACACGCATGTGTGTGTGTGCACGCGCACTGTATAAAGCCTTGTGTGCTTTGGCATGGCCTCCACCAGCAGCCAGCAGGAAGCCTGCAGGGCCAGGACTGCTTTCATCCTCTGTTATACCCTCACAAGCTTCCTGCTTTACGATAATTCTGAAACCTAATGCCCCTGCTCCTTTTAACTCGGAACTGTGTTTATTTTCCTGTGGCCTGTTTCGTTGTAAAATAAACATCTTAAAAATCCTATGTTTGGGGGATGCCTTTTTCCCTAAGAACAGTATGCTTGTCTTAGAGGCTAAACGGCTGTGCTTTAATGATGTGTAAAAATTCAGTAAAAAATAAATGATAGCAATTTTGTTTTAAGAAGAAACTTTTAAAGGCAATCCATGCTGGAGACTTCAAAAAGTCCGATCAAACAATTGAGAACAGGCTGTAGCTGTGAGAACTTACCTTTTCCCCTGCGCGTTCCTGTGAGCTCAGTCTTAGTCTTTAGAAGTGCGGGCTTTGGTCTCAGGTGACCGCTGGTTCCAGCTGACCACTGGCTGGGCCATTTGAATTACAGTTCTTTAAAGAGAAGTCTTCGTGGACTTTGTCTCTAAGAATTTCCCCCCTGTGACATGAGAGGGAAAGAAAGCTGGTTCGTTCTCTGTGCCAGTACCAATGGCTAGAGTGGTGAGTGCTCTCGATTTTGCCTTTCCAGCCGGCAGCTGCAGGCTCAGCGTTCCTTAGCGGTATTTGTGGCAAAGTATGATAAATACCAGCAAGAGAGCCACCATAGAGCTCTGTGCATTGTGCTGACTTTAAATCACTTGTTAATCCAAGTGAGGCCTCCTGTAAGTTTATATTTGCAACATCTGTGTATTCTTGGGCACCAAGAGTAACAGATGCGTGAATTACCCTCCCTGTTCTCAAGGGACTCAGAACACATGCTGACCCTTCTGCTGTGATTGTATTCTACTGTCTTCACCCTTTCCTTTCCTTCATCACTTCTATTTAATCCTTGGGGTAAGCCATACTGTTGCTAAGAGTACTTTATGAACCTTTGTCCTGGACTGGGTTAGACGACGCTTAACTTTGTCCTTGTAAATGCTGGGTGTGTATCATCTTGTGCATACCCAGTTGGAATCATCTCTTATCGGTCGAGTTAGTTACTTTTCTCATTTCCGTGGCAGAGAAACTGACAGACACTACCTATGGGAGGAGAGACTTGTTTGGGCTCATGGCTCTGGATGTTGCATCCTCTATGGAAAGGCAGACATGATGGAACAGCTCCATGTCGCCGAGAGCTTCAGGCAGGAGCTTCTGACATCACTGAACATCAGAAAACATAGAGATCTCGCTGGAAAAGCTTCCAGTCCTAAACCTTAAGGTCCATTCCCAGTGCCCCGTGGCTACCAGCTAGTCTCTATAGTCTAAATATTCCACAACCTCCGAACAACCACATCACCTGGAGACCAAGTGTTCAAAAACACGACACAGTGAGGCCTGTGAGGAACTTGTTGTGTTCAAATCATAGCCCTTAACTGGCTCAGTTCTCTGTGTATAGCCCACTGACCTGAACCGGGCAGATAAGTGACATATGCAGGAAAAGTTCTATGGTTTCATTGTTTCTTGACATCACATTCAAACTGTGTTCAAAAGTCTCCTTTAATGTTTAACGTTAGTCATTTTCTCAAAACTTTCTCATGCTCTGCTGCTGGAAATATAATTTGGTCCAATGCTTTTGGAAAGCCATTTGGCAGTAGGTATCAAGAGATTTACAAGTTCATGGCATTTGATTCATTGATTCCATTTCTGGGAACTTCTCCTAAGGAAACAATTCTAATTATAGAAAATGCCTTACACACAGAAATCTCCATTTCAGCAGTGCTACTTGTGGCAAAGGATTGGACAGGCCTCCCCAAGTCTGATACTAAAGTTGGAGCCGTTGCTAATTATTGACACACTATTCTAATGGCTAATTTGGGGCAATTAAAGGAAATTGTGTGAGAGTCGTTTATGTCCTTTAGATGAGACAATGCTGGTGGATATTACTGACACTTGAAATAATGGAAAATAATTTTTATACAGAAAGTACTTTGAATGGTATCTTATTCTATTACACACACATTCAAAGTCGTGTGTACAGATACTTTAGGCCAAAAGATACAATTGTTGATTACATTTTCTGATGTTTATTTGCATTTCCTACTTTTGTCAAACATATTCTGTAGTCTTGATCCTAAATGACACTTAAAAGTCACAAACTGAAAGAATTTTAAATGTCTGTCAGTAAAAATATCTTGAAATTAATCACTATGAGTTTATGGCTTAGATCATCTCGTCAGCTTGACTTTTTATAACGTTACCATAGGTAACATAGGTGTGTTATCATACTCAAAAGACCAAGACGAGAAGTGTTTTACACTCGTTGATCTATCTCATAGTATGTAGACTTCGAATATGAATCTCACATTGTTTATAGATGATAAAAGTCATGTTTTCTTTTTTCTTATGTTTTTGTTTTTTTTCTATGATTAAAAATATGGTGACTTTTAATTAGAGAAAATAAGTCATCAAAAATTTTGTCCCCAGGTGTGGTGTATACTTCTGTAATATCTGCATTTGGAAGGTGACAGCAGGATAGTCAGAAGTTCAAGGCCAGCCTAGGCTATATAAAATCCTGTATATGTGTATATATAAATTCAGTCATGGTCAAACATGCTATAATTCCAGCTCTTGAGGGGGAAGGCTGAAGGATAAGGTGTCAACATTATACTGGACTACAAAGATGGTGTGAGCTTCTCCCAAGCTAGAAGCTGCCTAAGATCCTATCTTTGAAAAGAAAAAAAAAGAGGAAGAAAGGAAGGAAGGAAAGATGAAAATAAGAGAGAGAGAGAGAGGAAAAATTCTATAATAAAAGCTCCCCCTCTGTTCCAAAATTACAGGTTATTCTTGCAGACTCTCAGCAAGCTTCCTCCTCAAATCATGGCTGCATTTAAATAAAATTACTGTTCTAGGCTGGACTACTAGGGTGGGGTCATGTTATGTCTTCTGTAACTATAGCAAGAAATCGTCAAATTTCTTGTAACTGGAAACAGTAGTTAGCATTTGTGTGACTTAAGCATAGAAGCAGTAGCCACTCAGAATAGGCAAAGGCAGGTTGATTCCTTGGCCTTGCTTTTCATCAAACCATTCCTTCACTCTTTCCGTCTATGCTTATGCTCTGAGATGAATGAGGCACTCATGGAAAAGCAATGCAAAGGAGAAAATATCCAAAATTGTGACTTTTCTCACCATTGAGCTTAAGATGTTTAAGAATATTAAAATATATAATATTAATATGGTGTGATCCTAATGATAACTATGTCATCAAAAATCCAAAGGGGCTCATGCAGTAGCTCAGCTGGTCAGGACACTTGCAGCCACGCTTGATGAACTGACTTCTGTCCCCGGGATCTACACTGTGGTAGGACGGAACTGAGGCACACACCCCTACCGCAAGCCGTGACACACATACCCAATGCATACACACCCATAAACAAAAAAAAAAATGTGTTGAAAAAGTCCAGAGCATCTTCCTGTCTAAATAATATTTGCTGGTTTTCCAGATGTTCTCTTGATCCTTAATTAGATTCTCTGATTTCTGCCTCATTCCATCTTGGAAGCCAGCAGCCAAACTCCACATATGGAAAAGTGTTTCCCTGGAAGTAAGTTGAAGATTTTAAATTTTACTGTCACTTATGTGGATATTTAACTCAATAAAACTTCTGTTTCTCACTGTTTCCCCACACATTTGCATGTGTCTGTTAAAATTTTGGTAATAGTTCATAATTCCATAGAAGATGAGATAGGTTTTGAATGACTTTAAGGAAGATGAGATAAATTACTCATGGGAGTTACTAAATAAATGCAGTAATTAGTGCCTGATTTTCTAGTGACTTAGACAGTCTTTCTAAAAGTGTGTTTTCTGTGTGTTACATTATTAAGAAAGCTATTGATATTTCTGTTCATTTAGAATTTCTAGATAGGATCTCATAAGAAAATCAACCTGGCAATGACTCAGGAAGAAATCCACTAGACTCAAGAAGGATGCTTAAGCAAGCTATAGCATTTTAATTTAAGCTAAGAAAAAAATTTGTGTTCAAATTCCCAGCTTCTTTAGCAACAAATATGTTTATGCTGTTTTGAAATTAGGAGAAGCTCTTTTGGATTCCTGTTAGTTTAGTATTTTAGGTTTGTTCTCTATGAGACCCTGGTTTACGCAGGTAGAGTAAATTCTGTGGAAATTTTCAGATTCTTATCCTACAGCTTTGTCAACTTTAAAACAACTTTATCTCTAGCACGAACCCTCCTGGTATATTTTAAATTCATCTCTTTCTCAATTTTCTCTATTACATATGTAAATAAAAAATAAAGTGCCTATCAGGTTTATGATCTTATGTCAGCATCTGACTTATATGTAATACACTAAAACATAGAAACAGTGTGTCACTATACATGTGAAGGGTATTCAGGACAAGTAACTATGGTCTCCAGGACGAGTGTCTTAAGGCACAGAGTGAGAAGGAGAAAGCCTGGCTTTCTTTTGTTTCTTTTCCCATTGAAGTGTTTTGCCACAAGCATACTGTTACTTTTGTAATTTAAAACAAGAATATAAAAGTTTTATTTATTCACATGCTAACTGTTGTTTTACATTGGGTTTTTTGTATTTTAGGGGCTTGGTAAATATTTAGTTGAACTTCATCATGTAGTTACAATTATATTTCTTTTTACAAGTGAGCCCACCAGCTGCTGAACTTGAAAGAATCCAGCATTTATAAGTTTTTAACAATATATGAGACCAGAATAAACAAGCACTAACGATAAAACATTTTTAAAAGCTGTTTAAAGAACGTTTGCATGTTCGGTAGGCTTCAGGCTTCAAATACAGAAGGCATTTCTCTTCATTAAAAAAGGGGACCCTGGGGAACTCCATGTAGTCAGCCATCTTTAAGATCAATCGTTGTTTGTAGTTATTCTTCTTATGTTTTCAGTATTTCATTTAGGAATCGTCAAAAAACACATCCATTTCTTCCAGTCTGAAATTCAAATAAACACGGATTATTTTGGGTAGCTTACTTGCTATCATGATGCCTCAGAGAGTAAGAGGTGGTGACAAGGATGATGTCCCAGGACTTTCCTGCTGCCGGTGTCAGCTTACAGTCACAGCCACAGAGCAGGCCTTTCCTTCACATCTGCACAGCACAGTCTGTGGACAGAGACTGAGGTCGCACCAGCCACATGTGTTACTGTTTCTTTTAACCCTCTCACACTAAGATGGGGCCCACATTTCTTTCCTCTTGGGTGACGTTGCTGCTCATAATTACTATAGGAGTATTTATATTAATTATGTGGGTTTGGGAGGATGTTATGAACAAGCCAACCTTAATGTCTTTCACCTCTGCCCACTCCAGCTATTACTGTGGGAAAAGTCAGACCCTCCACTGGGGGTGATACGAGGGCCCCGTGTACTGTCTGACACATTAACAGGTAACAATCTTCAAGCCACGTTGGCTTTAGATAATTTCATGACTGGAATTCTCAGTGTAACGGCTAAGCTTCATTCCAAGTAAAAAGGCATCACTCACTTCCTGGCTGAGGTCCGCTGTGTGTGGATTTCCATGACTAGTCTCGTTGTTTGTTTGCATGCTCTGTCCCTGCTCTCCAGCTCAGTCAAGTTCCTCTCATGGTGAAGGTGGGGAAAGAAGTGCAGAGGTAAGAAACACATCACTGTACAGAGGTAGGAAACGCATCACAGCGCAGAGGTAAGAAACGCATCATTGACAGAGGTAGGAAACGCATCACTGAGCAGAGGTTGGAAACGCATCACTGTGCAGAGGTAGGAAACACATCATTACGCAGAGGTAGGAAACACATCACTGCGCAGAGGTAGGAAACACATCACTATGCAGAGGTAGGAAACACATCACTGCGCAAGGCGCTGCCCTGCTTTGGACCAATGACCAGCTCTTTGTCTGGCAGGGCACCTCTTACAGTATATTCACTTCCAGTTTCCTGTCCTCTGGGGTCTTAGTTTCTTCTTCTTCTTCTTCTTCTTCTTCTTCTTCTTCTTCTTCTTCTTCTTCTTCTTC
>NC_022009.1:80373397-80380529 GCF_000317375.1 Microtus ochrogaster
TCCTCCTCTCCTCCTCCTCCTCCTCCTCTTCTTCTTCTCGCTAGCCATTATTAGCCAGCAGACTTGTGCTCAGTGTATAGTTCCTGATAAAGTTGCCCCATTATCCTGCATGTCTTATATGGGAAATTCTAAGATCGTCCCAGGCTATTTGCCATGTTTCCTTTGGCTGCTGGCCCGATACAGGTCCCGTGACATGTGCTTTAGATCCCTTCCGAGCTAAAACATCCTTTCCCAAGTGGGTTCTTCATGCCCATGATGATCACCCTTTGTATTTCTCAAGCTTGTGTCGGAAAGCAGTCTACACATGCCAGGCTCTCTAATCACACTTGGAGGTGTGTTTCACTGGTGTGAAGATGAGAGACAAGCTTATCTCCCTAGTATGCTCAAGGGGAGAGGGAAGGTGCTGGAACTCTCAGGACATCCTCTGCACCCTTTCTCCAAGCCCTTGGCTACTTTTCCTTGCACCTCTTTCATATTACAGAACCTTTGAGTTGCCCAAGGTCTCCACAGCTTTTTTTTATTATTATTTATTCTCTATCCTGAATAGTTGGTCTGGGATATGGCAGTACTTGACACCTACTTAACAACTGTTTAGAAACAACTTTGTAGATGTAACTTTTCCAAAATGCGTGTCACCTACCTGATGTCTTTTGCAATCGTTTTCTGAAGTCTGATGTTTATATTCACATGTTATTAGAAGTAACTCTGCTACACTTCACAAATATGAGCCCAGATGCCAACGTTAGATCAACGTTGACCCAAATCTCAGATTCTTCCTACTTCTTTGGACTGATTACTCATCACTTGACAGATAACCCACAGCAGGATGTGATGTCTGAACTTTGCGGGAGAAAGGACAGTGATGAGCTCATTTCCCTTTCACTCTAGAAACTCAATCTGTGCTCCCTTTTCAAGAGGCACACATCTTATTGTAATGATCTTTTTAATATTTTCAGAAATATAAAGGTTCATATGCTTAATGGCTTAAAATTTAATTTCCAGACTGTTTCAGACTAATCGGACACATCTTTACATGTATGTTATATGTCAGTGTAGACACATTGGGCATGAAACCTAAGTACCTCTTACTAAGAAGTAGAGAACAAAATAGCAAACCCCTCAAAGAGTTGTAAGAAATTAGAAAAGGAGCTCTCAAGAGATCAGCAGTATTGTTTCACACAGAACAATCGCTCATTTGCATTGGTGTCTTAGCCTCATTCTAAGACTATGGTGATATTAGCCCTGTGTACTTCGCAGAGCCAGCACTGGCCACTCTATGCCTGCTCTCTTTGTGTGCCTCCTGACTGCCGCTGGCTTTCCTGGGTAGAGCCAACTTCACACCCTTGCTCTGAAGAATGCTTGGGTGCCTGTGTGTTCCTCCAAACTACACTTCCTCACTGCAATACAGTTGGATGTTCATGTTCTGCGTTTCTGAACTCAGGTCAATGGTTGGCATATAACAGACCCTCTGTCTATGTTGAATGAATGAATATATATGTTAAGACACCTTTCTAAGGGTGTACTCTGTATTTCAAGAGGGGAGATATTAGCTGTGAAATATTTTGATGTTGTGGGAATTATGGGTAACATATGGATCACTCACCCAAAGTCAGGGAGCACAATCAGTAGGTTGAGGAAGGAGCTTGTTAAAGTGAGGCAGTGAATACAGTGGGTTCTGAAATCACACAGCACCATTAGATTTTGCTTAAACATCTTTTCATTATTTTCTTATTTGCTTTCACACCCTGACCACATTTTCCCCTCCCTCCTCTCCTCCCAGTCCCTTCCCAACTCCCACCCTATCCACTCCTCCTCCTGCATTTCTCTTTAAAAAAAGAAGATATACAGGCCACCCATGTATCTCAGCCAGCCATGGCATATCAACTTGCAGTGAGGCTAGGCACTTCCTCTTTTATCAAAGCTGGATGAGGCAACCATAGGAGAAATGGGTTCCAAAAGCAGGTAACAGTCAGACAGCCCTGATTCCACTGTTAGGAGTCTCACAAGAAAACCAACCTACACAACTGTCACATATATGCAGAGGGATTATGTAGGTTCCTGGTTATCCACTCAGTCTTTATGAGCCTGTGTGAGCTCAGAGTAGTTGATTCTGTGGGTTTCCTTGGACCTTCTGGCTCCTACAATCCTTCCTCCCCCTCTTCTACAGGATTTTCTTACCTCCACCCATTGTTTGACTGTGGGTCTCTGCATCTGCTTCCATCAGTTGCTGGATGAAGTCTCTCTCTTACCATTGGGCTAGGCATCAATCTATGAGCAGAGCAGAATATCATAAGGAATCGTTTCATTGACTTGTTTTAGTTGTCAGTCGTGTTTGGGTCTATTGTAGTTCTCTAGGTCCTGGTGCTTGGGGCAGTGGCAGGGGTAAGCTCCCTCTTATGGTATGCATCTCACGCTAGACCAGTCTTTGGTTGGCTACTGACCACTCCCACAGTTTCTGCACCAGCTGTACTCCAACACATCTTGTACACAGGACAAATTGTAGGTCTCATCTTTGCTCTAGGCTTTGGAGAGTGGTGACCTGGCCAAAGCATGGAAGATCACCATTCTGTGGTATAGCATGACTTCCTGGGGATCTGAAGTACTGGTCAAAAGAGCAATAAAGTGAAACCTGTTTCCTTCCTTGCTTGAAAGGTCTATTGCTTGAGGGAAAGGAGCTGGTAACTTGTGGGGGCAATTGTGCCTTCTCTCAACCACAGGAGCTCCCTCCACATGGACTGTAGGTACTAGTATGCATTCAAGAACAAAAACTACTTTTACCGCTAGAGAGAGAACACTCTTACAAAGCATTGAACATCTTTTATTGCCTTGTTTCAAAATTTCTGTAGGAAATACAGTATAATAGTTTCCAAGTAATTATCTTTGAAGGTGAAAAAGTATTTTGTTTAATCTATTGATCTTTTGTTAGTTCTAGATCTCAGTGTAGCTAAAGAAAAACTTAGTGAAGTTGTTAATTAAAGCAAAGTTTATCCACATAAAATACTGGAAATTCTCAGGGATTGAGAGCATGTATTGTCCTTGTAAGGGACCTGAGTTCTGTGCCCAGTGCCCACATCATGCAGCTCACGATCGCCTATCACCCCAGATCCAGGGATCCTACACCCTCTTCTGGATTCCATGGCCACCTTTCCTATGCCTGCACACAGACACATGCATATACATGCTATTTAAAAATGAAAATTTGAAGTACACAGCATGAATAGAGATACATCATTGACCAATCATGATCACAACCCAATATTGACTGTTTTCCTCTCTAAAAGAAAAGCCACACACATTAGCAACCAATCCTTTGTTGGAAGAAGGGTCACTTGTTCATCCTGGCCACCCGGAACTAAAATAATCATACAGAAAACTGTATTAATTAAAACACTGCTTGGCCCCTTAGCTCTAGCTTCTTATTGGCTAACATACATACATCTTAATTTAACCTATCTCCATTAGTCTGTGTATCTCCACATGGCAGTGGCTTACTGGGTAAAATTCCCAGCATCTGTCTCTGGCAGCTCCATGACATCTCTCTCTCTCTCCACCTTATTTTTTCCTAGCATTCAGTCCAGTTTTCCCTGCCTACCTAAGTTCTGCTCTATCAACAGGCCAAGGCAGTTTCTTTATTCATTGACCAGTAAAAGCAACACACAGGCAGAAGGACCTTCCACACCAATCCTTTTTCCTTCCCTCAGCGCTGAACAGTCACTACCCACTTTTTATGCTTCCGTGTTTGCCTACTGTTGATATTTGGAAGGAACAGAATCAGGATATGGGAACTTTCTCATTGATTTGTTTCAATGGCTTGGTAACTGTTTATAAGGTTCATCTTTATTATAACATGAGTAAATACTTTGCTCATTTTTTTTAGTAATCAATAATATTCTCTTCTAAGCATTTGCCACATTTATTTATTCCTTTACCAGTTTGTAGATGTTTGGATACTTTTACTATTGACTTGTTATGTAAATATTTATGTTTTGAAAGTTGAAATCATGTGTATTTTTACATCATGTGTATTTTTTTTCTCTGTGTATGGTTGTATTTTTGTTTCTCTTGTGCATATACCCTGAAGGAACTCATTGGGAAGTAAGTAGTTGACAGCATTTGTTAGACTATATATATGCTTTCTATACTCCTGTTGATGCATATACTGGTATTTCATTGTGGTTTTCTGTGCATTTCTCTGAGACTAATATTGCTGAGCACTTTTCAAGTCTTTATTGATCTTTTATATAGAGAATAATCCTCTTAAGTCTGTTGCTTGTTTTTAATTGGGTTGTTTGTATTCTGTTGTTGAATTATATGAGTTTGTTTTATATTCATTTGATAGATACATATACAGCTTAAAAATTATTGTCTTCCATTCTGTGGGCTGCTGGTATTGTGTTCAGGAATCTATTGATTCTGCTGTAGTGAAATGCATCTGTTTCCTCTGGACACCTACCTGTGCTTTTGGTTTTGTTAATTTTCTCTTGTGTTGTCTTCCTGAACTTGAGAGTTATGGTTCTAAACTTTTTGATACATGATCTTTTGAGTTAGTTCTTTCATGCATACATTTATTTGACTTCATGGTCTATCATGAATTGTTAACACGACTGTCAATGATCTGTAAATATAAAAGGTTTTCTCTATACTGCTGTAACATGCTCCATTAAATTACAATTATTGGATTTTAAGGGGGACTTTATTTTTAATTTTTTTAATTTTTTCCTTTGTCATCCTCACGAATACCTTAAAAAATGCCCTGAGCTCCCTGCTATGTTGTACTGTATGTATGTAAGTACTACATGCTTGTGATAGCCATTTGGTCTTTACTCCTGCTCCTTCTAGTTGAGATACCATGCCTGTAATAATATTTTATTAATATTATTTATTGAAATACTACCAGTACTTACGTTTATAAATTGTGCTTTTTTTTTATCTTGAAATTTGGGAAGTTCCTTTCTCCAAAACATTATTATAAATTCAACTTCAAGCTTTTATTTTTCTATGTTCCCATACCATTTTAAATGGTTTTTATGAGTTATGGATAAGTCTCATCTGCATCTCAAATGCACAGGTATTGATCAAACACATGTGTCTTTTGAAAACTGCCCCCTGGTATTTTTTTTTCAAAATGAAAAATAAGAAGTTTAATATGAATATCTATCTCAAATACTAAATTACTTGATTTTTAGTTTGTTTTCAATGACAGGAACTTTTTTTTTAATTTAAAACATTGTTTTCTTACGTGTGCAGATTATAGCTACATTTTCTTCTGTCAACTGAGCGTGGGAATGGAATGTAGGAAAACAGTCATTTTCCTCATCAGTTGGCTGCACATCCCTGCTTGGCTTAATCTATAAGTTTTTCCAAGAATTTCAAACCATGTGTAAGAGCACTTCCATCCTGCATGCTGAGTTCAACAAGATCCATAGGGTTAGTGGACCTGCAGCCGCAGGAGAGCCTGGTATATTTTAGCATACAATTTACAATTAGGAGTCTGAATGTTTTCCAAAGAGATATTATTCTAGAATAATTTTTTTCTTAACATATTAATATCCACACTTGTCTTTCTTGCAAGATGACTTCAGCAGCATCTTACTAGGGGCAGCTTGCTGTGTCTGCCATTGTTTCTTTGGCCAGCATATGTCCAAAACAGTGGGGATGAGAAACACAGCATTGACTTGCGGCCAAATGAAAGCGCATCCCTTCCGTTAGTGAACAGGACTCAGCAGCTGTCCTGTGTGGGGTATGTCTAGAAAACAGCAGGATTCTCACCACTTCAGCCAACAAAGGAAACATAGGTGCATTTGGAAGCAGCGAAACTGAAATAATAAGAACAAATTGGAGATGTTTCTGTAAGTTTATGTAAGCCCTTCGAAGTAATAACATAGTCTATGTTAACCCAAACAGGAAATATTTACATAATTATGACGTGGACAACTTGTTTTCAGTGATACCTCTTCAATCCTGTGTCTCTTTATTAAGTGATGTATCTGCCCTCAAATATCCATCACATTAAATGGGATCAGAATAGTGTTGTGGATTTTTTCCTCAAAATGTGTCTTATATTGGTCTATGGTATAACATATTAAATTAGAAAAAATTATTCTTTTTCATAAGTAATGAGGTATAAAAAGTTGCTATTTTTGTGCATCTTACTTTCTTGTGAATCAACTCTTTCAGAAAAAGATATCTTTTCACCGCAACAGAGAAAGGAAAAGCAATGCTTTGATGCTCATAACGGAAGGTTTCACGAGCAGTTTCCTAACAGCAGAGTCAAGGAATGAAACTGTTTTGACTAGAATTGAGTTTTATATCTCACGCCAAGTCTGTGCTAGCATGATTTTCAATGGAACAGTGTATTACCTGAGGATTGTGAAAGTCATTCTCTACTGTTCCTTATATGGTGGGTGAGGTCCTTTTTAGGACCACTAGGACAAGGAGCTTCCAATTCAGCACAGATTGCTGTTTTCCCCGTACAAATCAACGGAGGCAACAGTGAGCACCCTCTTAAGATGTAATTCGAACAAAGACTTAAAACATGAAACAGTGCACATATGTATAATACACACATGTAATTTTGCGGGTGGGAAAGAAGGAACCTTGGCACTAGAGAGAAACTTGCTGATTATAGCCTCCACTCTTGGCTTTAGTTGATTTATCTATGAGGAACCCAGGAATCATAGACTAGAAAGGATCGGGACTGAGACTACAGACTCCCATGGTTTTTCTGTCACCGTCCTCCTCAGTCCGTGGACAAAATAGTGAGAATTAGTCAATAAGTAAGAGAACAGATGACAAGATATTGGGGATGAGCCAGCGATTTGAAAGAAGGTTGATAGGGAGGCCAATTGATGCCTTCTGGACAGAAAAAGAAATACGAAGAAAGAGATTGAGGAAAAGAGAGAAAGCGTTTTCACACATTAAAGTTGGAAACTTGGCTTGCACACTTTGTCCTGTTGGAAGCTGGGCTTGTACAATTCATCCTGTTGGAAGCTGGGCTTGTACACTTAGACCTGCACATTTAGTCCTATTCGAAGCTGGGCTTGCACACTTAGGCCTGCTGGAAGCTGGGCTTGCGGCTTGCACACTTAGGCCTGCTGGAAGCTGGGCTTGCGGCTTGCACACTTAGGCCTGC
>NC_022009.1:80380669-80385764 GCF_000317375.1 Microtus ochrogaster
AGCTGGGCTTGCGGCTTGCACACTTAGGCCTGCTGGAAGCTGGGCTTGCTGTGTCCTCTGTGCACCACTGCACCACTATACAGTTCATGAACCAGGCAAGGGGCTGGAGATTGAAACACACAAACACACAGAGACAAAGACACGGGTCATCCTTAAAACAGGAATGCCCCAAGAATGCCCCCTTTATTGTGTCCAGGGGCAGCTTATAAAGGGATAGCCACGCCCCAGTCAAGCCCACCAGAAACCACTCTGCTGCCATCAGAAACTCCTGAGGGTCTCATGCTCAGAGCAGCTGTAGGCACTCAGATCAGGGGAAAACAAGTTGTTTACAAGAAATGCAGGACCTGGGGGCTCACAGCTCCCAACAAGCCTGCTGGAAGCTGGGCTTGCACACTTAGTCCTGTTGGAAGCTGGACTTGCACACTTAGTCCTGTTGGAAGCTGGATTTGCACACTTAGTCCTGTTGGAAGCTGGATTTGCACACATAGTCCGGAAGCTGAGTTGCTCAGAGGAGAAATGTAGCCGGTGGCAGGGATGCATCTCATCCCCTGGTTCCTGGGTTTGATTCATGTTTCTTGGTCTTTGCTGAAGACAGCATCTTCTTAGATATGCTGTGTCGTTTAAGCTAAAGGACATCTGCTTTGACAGTCCCACCTGCTCCGTAAGCAGTTCTGAACTGCAACTTTGAATGTATCTTGGACTGTGCTAAATTTGCCTGCAGAGAAACAAACCCTATTGAACAGATCCAGCATGGAGAGGGGTGGATGGGACTGACTGAAGTGTCTAACCTCACTGGGAGTCACCGAGAATCCTGACTCTGTGCTTCTTCAGTATGCCGCCGCAGAGAAGCCTGGGAAACTCTGCGAGTGTGTCTGTTAGGACAGAGGGTGACTGAATTGTTTACATTTTCTTTAACTGCAATATTCTTTTTTTAATTTGAAAGATTACAGATTCTAGACTGTGGGTGCAGAGTAAGACCCTAACAACATGGGTCTTAACGTTTTGTGTAACCAGCAAGTTCTCAAGCAGGTTTGTGCTCCACTGGGGCATCCCAGTTGCATTGTGGCTGTTGAAGAAAATGTATAGAAGCCTTTGGGCTTGGGTGGTCTGACTAAAGACTGTGGTTAGCAACCTATTTCCTGTGAATTTGGGTTACATTAATTTAAAACTACAATGTGTGGAAGACCATTTGGTTAACTGTTTTCCCACACACTTCTATGCTATTTTGTTTGAGACAACAAAGTCTGTAGTGATGTCTTGTGCCTTTTACTGAAAAGGCAAGTGTGTGTCCACTACAGTTCTGAGCACTCTGTAAGGGCTCCTTAAAACTCTAATGTGCTTTAAAACGCTTTGTATAAACTAAATCGACCTTTATACATCAGAAACAAAACCTTAAATACTCAATATGCACAGCATTGTTTAGTTTTCTGATACTTCTTTGTAAAAGTCCCTCAAAAGTTGGTTTCTGTAAGTTGTTTTGTCATTTTCAGTGTATGTGCAAGAGTGTTTGCAAGAGTGTGCCGACCAGTTGTGTCAACCTGACATGGGCTGGAGTGTGCTGACCAGTTGCGTCAACCTGACATGGGCTGGAGTGTGCTGTGCCGACCAGTTACGTCAACCTCACACAGGCTAGAGTTCTTTTAAGAGGTAGAACCTCAACTGAGAAAATGCCAACATCTGATTATTTTTGTGGGCAAACCTATGATGAATTTTCTTGATTGATTGATGTGTAGGTGTCTAGCTCATTGTGAGCAGTGTCAACCCTGAGCTGGTGGCCCTGAGTTCTGTAAGAAAGCAGGCTGAGCAAGCCTTGGGGAGCAAGCCAGTAAGCAGCACTCCTCCATGACCTCTGCATCAGCTCCTGCCTCCAGGTTCCTACCTTGTACCCTCATCCCAACTTTCCTTAGTTATAGACTGTGATATGGAGCAGTAAACTGAAACAAACTCTGTCCTCCTAAGTAAGACAGCAGAATCCAAAACATTATATGGGATGTATGTTTGTAAGCTTGGAGTTTGTGTAGAAACAATGAATGGTTCAGAGCTGCCCTTTATTAAAGAGAATCTTAAGTTAATGAGTGTTTGCTGTACACAAAGTTTTTGTAAAATTGATTATTCTACTTCATTGAAAATAGTTACATTAGGAAGACCAAACTGAATCTTTAGTATGGATCATTGCATAGTGTCTTTCCTTGGACTTTCCTAAATTAGCATTTACTATGTTTTAAAAAGAATAAAGAAAATAGTTTCTAAAAGGTAATATAGGGTCTGGGTGGTGGTAGCACATACCTTTAATCCTAGCACTTGGAGGCAGGTGTATCTTTGTGAGTTCCAGGGCAGCCAGGACTGTTACACAGAGAAATTGTGTTTTAGAAAATAGGAAGAGAGAAAGAAAGAAAGAAAGAAAGAAAGAAAGAAAGAAAGAGAAAAAGAAGGAAGGAAGGAAAGAAGGAAAGAAAGAAAGCTAAGGAAAGAAAAAAGAAAGAAAGAGAGAAAGAGAAAGGAAGAGAGAGAGAAAGAAAGAGAAGGCCGGTAAGATGGCCCAGCAGATAAACTATTTATCCCCAAAGGTAGAAAGGAGACAACCATTTCCATAACCACTTTGCATGTGCCAGGATGTGTGTGTCTTACCTGCCAACTACATCAGATACACGCATAATAAAAGTAAATTACAAGTAAAAGTGGCGTGGGCAAAATTATTCTGTCATGCTTGCTGCTCATTATTCTCCTGTAAATTTGAAATAAAATTAAAACTGAATGGTAAGGCCTTCCTGTGTCCATTGTGAAATTCTGTCAGGACTCTGAGCTGGTGCTCAGCATACCTTAGTCATTTTAAAACACAGCGAGTCTTTATATGTCGGTTCCTAGGGAAGTGCTGGAGCGAAGACTAAGCCATAAAGTCCAGAATTAATGCACTAACAATGAAAATCCCCAGAGCGTCTCGTACACAGGTTCCTTTGTTAGCATATTTCTTGCTAATTGTGTATCATTCAGGGAAAAAATAAACTATGGTAATGTTTATTGTTCTTCATTAAAGCAGCCAAGTACATGGGAAGTATGAGCATTTGAAGGCACGAGGGAATTCAAGAGGGCCAGAGGAAAGATCTGCTGTGGGTTCCCTTTAAGCTTTGTCTGTCAAGGTCGGAGATAAATGTTTCAGATAGAAGGCCATACTGACTCTGTCACATTTGGGTCTGACTGTGGACATAAACAAATGTGACTAGTTGTGTCCCAGGAAAACTTTATTTATCAACAACAGTCTCTATTTTACATAATTTTCATGTTATGATGGAGTGAATACTTGTGAGCTATTATTTACATTGGTATAGATTTTTGTATATTGATACAAACTTAAATTATATTAAATATGTTCCTATTTTTGTCTACAATATTTGTATACCTAGTCAAAGTTATTTTGTCATTGTATGCATGCATACTTCTACCTCTGCTCAAGACATTTTGTATATTGATACAATTTTGCTATATATTTCTCATATTGCAATATACATTTCTACCTCTGATCAAAATACTTATACATTGTTTACATTTTGAGTTCATTGTCCTCATTTATTATACAGTTGTTTAAAGATTGTTTAATATTTTCTTTAGAGACATAGAAATTGTATTCTGCATAGATAGGTAATCTTCAATCACTTCAAAGAGCTGTAGAATATGGCATTTAAATAACTTAGGGTTCTGTTGACTTGAGACATGATTGCCCCTGGCAGCACTGTCTATTCCTGAGAGAATGTTTAGCACCAAAGACACTCCACTTGGAGTTTGTTTTCTTCTTGGCAAAACTGGCCTTTAGGCAAGGAACTGTCCATGCATTTACCACTGACAAAATGTACGATGTCCAGACAGGACAAGCAGGATACAAGAAAAAAGACTGTCAAATTTTCCCAAGACAGGGTAAGATGGTTTTGAAAAATTTCTTGCTTCTGAAAATGGTCTGTCAGTTACTCTAGGCCTTAGACAAAGTTGGTTGCTCCAATATTACAAATGAGACTTTGGGTGATTGCCCAGATAACCTGTTGTCTCTGTCATTTGTTGTACATTCTGGAAGTTTCTTGATTACACTTCCTGCTTACTCAAGTAATATTATTTTCTCTTCTCAGATTTTTGATGGAGTCGAAGACTAGATAGTTGTAGTTACTTTCCTTTCATGACTTGGCCAAGTTATTTATTATATAAGACTTAAAACTCATTAGGATAGGATAATTATTGGAACATTTATCATATGTTTCTTGCTTGATATATTTTTTCTTATTGTATGTAATTTTGTGTAAGGCTTAGAACTCTCTTATTTAAACAAAAGGGGTGGTGCTGTAGGAATTCCTGTAGCCAGTAGTCTTCAAGTTACCCGCACTGTAGATGCTGATATAAAGCATGTGTCTGCTCTGTCTCTCTTCCTGCTGTGGCATTTTGGTTGTTCTTTCCTGTTCGAGCAGAGCATTGTGATCTGTGAGTCTACCCCTAAATAAATAACTCTCTACCATATTCAATTCTGAACTAGTGTGGGATTTCTTTTAAGCATCCTTCTTCATTATGAAATAGATGCTGTTTCTCTCTCTCTCTCTCTCTCTCTCTCTCTCTCTCTCTCTCTCTCTCTCTCTCTCAAAATTTTTGCACCACTTAGGAAGGCTTGACTTTTAGCCCCAGAACCTATGTGGGGCATCATGAGAAGCTCTTGGAACTCCAGAAGTGGAGAGAGCAAGACGAACTGATTCCCAAGGCTGCCTGCCCAGCGAGCCCAGCCTAATCAGCAAACTCCATGTTCCAGTGAGAGACTCTGTCTTAAGAACAGAATGGGAGCTAGAGAGACAGCTCACAGCTTAGCAGTACCGGATGCTCTTCCAGAGGACCTGGATTCAATTCTCAGGTCCCACCCAGTGTCTCACAACTTTCTGGAACTCCAGTTCTAGGAGATCCATGACCCTTTCTAGCCTCTGCAGGCAACAGGTATAGGAATTCATGCAGGCAAAATACTCGTACATATAAAATAATAAAAGTAATTTTGAAGCAAGCAAACAAACAAACCTAGGTAGATTGGGCCTGAGAAACAACTCCTGAGGGTTCCCCCACGACCCCTTCATGC
>NC_022009.1:80385864-80397946 GCF_000317375.1 Microtus ochrogaster
CTCTCTCTCTCTCTCTCTCTCTCTCTCTCTCACACACACACACACACACACACACACACACATTTTGCCCATACATACAAGAACACATTAAAGTAAAGTGTAGTTTTATTAACACAGGCTTACAGAAATTAAAAATGAAATGTGAGAGTCTGAATTTATCTCATGGACCTTGGTCTAGCGACTCTTACCCTGCAGATTTCCCTTGCACATTAGTGCTTTCTATAATTCCCTATAGATGTATGGCTGCTGAGTTTCTACTTCAGATTCAGACCAGTCATCCTGAGGCTTTGCTGAAATGTTCAGATGCAATCTATGCTGGAAGCCCTCGCCATACAAGCTAGTTCTATAAACAGATACTATGAGATTGGCCAGAAATAGAGACTTTCAAACACAGTCTAATGAAAGAGAAACCACATGAAGTATTATTACAGTTTCTTTTGCCAAATATGGTTATCTTTATTTGATGAAAAGATCTATACTTATATATTTGAAAAGTCAGTTTTTGACAGCATTAGGCACTTTTTGGTAGATCCTCCTCTTTATTTATTAAGTTATGTCTCTTTATGGGCAGTAATTCTCTCTCTTACAGAACATAAGAAGTATTGAAGAGAAACAAAAAACTTTGGAATATGAAAGCAACACGTCACTAAAGACTATCCCGTCAAATCCTTTCTCACACTGTCAAAAACAAAACAAAACAAAACAAAACAGATGTTTCATCCTTTTTTTGTTACTACTTTCTTTGGTTGAAAAGAAAACCCTAAAATTTATGAAAAACCCTAAAATGTGTGAGTAATAAATGCACTTAAACATCATTTGCAATTAATTAGGTTTCCATCCTTCTGCCATTAAACTCGTCCAAATGGGATCTTGTTAAGGAAGTAGCAACAATGACATCACCATAGGCAGTCTGTACCTCTAAGTTAATGGATCAGGTTGGAAATGGTTAGACTCTAACTCTAAGGAGAAATGGGTAAGATGCCACAGAATGTATAAAAGAATTAGCTCTATAAAAGCTAAAATAAAGGGAAGTCCTATATTTGGAATTCTTAAGTACAGAATTATTTCTTTAAAAGAGCATTAAAATACACATGCCAAGAAAGATGTGTTAAGCCTACCTGAAAATATACAAATGTGTCAAAATATGCAGAAATGTATTTAAGAGCACAGCTCCCCATGGAATGTGTTGCCAGGTACAAGCAAACGCTTTTCTTCACCTCTAAAAATAGAGAGAGGCAATACTTTAACAAAAAGTTTTCATTCTCACTACGTTAATGCCTAGGCTCTAGCTGCAAAGGAGGGCATTTCAGTAGAGCAGGGGAGGGCTCGGAATACAGGGTAAGGACCAGGGCTTCAGAGACCACAGTGTGAGCTTCGTTCCTGCTTTATGTCTTGGCCCAGGTGCCCTTGGCCACATTGCTTGATGGTGTATGCTTTTCTTATTTGTAAAGGAATGTCAAATTAGCATCCATTGGGCAGGTTATAGGAAATCACAGCTTCATGATAGCATAAAGAAGGTGACCGTTCTTTTTGTAACCCACTCAACGCCATGTGCCGTGTATGGTACATGGTAAGTGCTTTGCATCGGGTGCCCTAATGGAAAGAAGAAAGCCAGTTCTCGCTCAACATCAGGGTATCTTACTTTATTTTATCCTTGTCCAAATTTGGAAGGCAAACTTGGAACCAACCTAGGGAAGTGACGTGTTATCAGTATACATGGCTCCTGGATCTCATGGGTTTTAAAACTCCTATCCAATGAGATTCCTGAAAAGATTGTGGTGTTTCCCTTTACAAGCCGAAGTGGTGCCCCCATGTGGCCGGAACCTGACGCTAGGTGTCAATCAAGTGGGCATGGCCAAGTTTGAACACACATCATTGAAAGATTTTTGGTTTTATCATTATATTTTTATATAAATTGCACAAGAAGGTATAAATGTATTTAGTATTTTTTAAATTCTGTAAATATTATTTTTCCAAGATGATAATTTTATGTTATTTGAAAGAGCAGTAGAGTAAATTGTCTCTGGTTTGAATTTAGCAAAATAAATGTAGAATATGCCCACAGAGCAGTGAGTTCAGTCCTACAGGACTTCTAATTCTCTTCTCCTGGGTGTCTTGAACATTTTAGTGAACATTGTCTTAAATTTAAATTTTCAAAGTAATTGTTTCTTGTAAATAGGCTTTTGTTTTATCTATGAAGATAGCACCTATTTATAGTCTTTTAAGATATGTATTATTTTCTGATGCATGTTTTTCCGTGTGTATGTTTGTTAGTGGGGAAAATCGTGTGGGGGCATTCATATAATCATGTATGTGTGTGCACATGGGACCGCTTTTGATGTTATTCCTTGGGCAACCTCTACCTTGTTTGGTTGGTTTTTTTTTTTTGTTTGTTTTTTTTTTTTTGAGACACTATCTTGAAACTGTTCTGATGCTTGCCAACTAGGCTAAGCTATCTCGTCACTTAGCATCAGGGATCTGAGTGTGTCCACCTCTGCAACCCTGGGATTGGAAGCACATTGGTTACATCCATTCTTGTTATTTGGGTCTTAGTGATGGAGCCCAGGTACTTACGTTTGTATAACACACATTTTCCCAGTAGAGCTATCTCCCCAGGCCAAGACTGAGAGTTTCTGATGGAAGGTTGAAGATACACTTTGAGTTTATTTGTGGAATATCAAGTGTAGTCTGTTCATAGAGTGGTATAAAGGACAGTATCTGCTAAGAGACATTTTTCCCACCAATATCTATCAAGTTTTCTGTTATACAATGTAATGCACTGGGTTCTGCCATTGACAGAGTATCCTATGCATCTAATGTCTTATTTCCATGGGGAAGATATATTTTTGCCACTTGCAAATGTCAGTCTAACTGAAAATATATCTTACACAGATACATGGATAAAGGTGAGTTTATCTCACTCTTGTTACGGGTCCTTTTTTTGAGAAGTCATCTTATTCCCAACCTCAGCTGAAATTTGAGTTTAACTGAATAAAGAACTCTTTCAAATTAATAGTTTTATTATCCACTTAAAAGACTAAAATGTCCTGCCTCCTCTGGGTTTCATTTGCTGCTGCCTGTGCATCAGATTAAATTTTTATACAAATTACAAAGCACTGCAGATTAGTTTCTTAGTTCCTGTTCCTTTTATATTGGCATAAACAGGCTTGATTTTTCCCCCTGTAGTACACAGAGCCAATAAAAGTTTTACTCAGTTCTCAGATAGTAAGAGACTAACACGCATGGTAAAACTTTTGAACTGCCAATGTGAATTCACAAAAAGAAGTGTGTCTGTAAAGACTAATAGAACTGCAGTAGAGAAATTGGTATCTCTTTTTTTGTCTAGATTTTTAAAAAATACCAATCCAAGTTCCTACTCCCTCCCCTCCTTCCATTCCCTCCACACACCTTCCCACCTAACTCCCATCCAATCCTCAGAGACGCTAAGGCACATTGTTTTGTGGATGGTCCAAGGCCCTCCCTACTATATCTAGGCTGAGCAAGGTATACATCCAAAAAGAATATGTTCCCCCAAATCCAGTACATGCAGTAGGGATAAATCCTGGTTCCACTGCCAGTGGCCCCTCAGTCTGCCCCAGCCACACAACTGTCACCCATATTCAGAGAGACTAGTTTGTTCCTACGCTTGTTCTTTCCCAGTCCAGCTGGAATTGCTGAGCTCCCATTAGCTCAGGTAAACTGTTTCAGTGGGTGAACCCATCATGGTCTTGACTTCTTTGCTCATGTTCTCATTCCTTTCACTCTTCAAATGGACTTTGGGAGCTCAGTCCAGTGTTCCAATGTGGATCTCTGCCTCTGTTTCCATCAGTTACTGGATGAAAGGTTCTATGGGGGATATTTAAGATATCCATCAGTCTGACTACAGGGCAAATAAAGATTGGCCCCCTCTTCTCTATTGCTTAGGGTCTTAGCCAGGGCCATCCTTGTGGATTCCTGGGAATTTTCTAGACCGAGGTTTCTGCTAACCCTATAATGGCTCCCTCAGTAAAGATCATATCTATCGCCATGCAAGTCCAAATGGATAAAAGACCTCAATATAAATCTGAACACCCTGAACCTGATAGAAGAGAAAGTTGGAAGTAGTTTTCAATGCATGGGCACTGGAGATCACGTCCTAAATAAAATCCCAGTATCACAGACACTGAGAGCAACAATAAATAAATGGGACCTCCTGAAACTGAAAAGCATCTGGACACAAACCAAAGGACAGAGTCAATAAGACAAAAAGACAGCCTACTGAGTGGGAAAAGATCTTCACCAACCCCAGATCAGACAAAGGACTGATCTTCAAAATATATAAAGAACTCAAGAAATTAGACATCAAAATTGTAAATAAGCCAATTAAAAATGGGGTACAGAAATAAATAGAGAATTCTCAACAGAAGAATTTCAAATGGCCAAAGGATACCTAAGGAAATATTCAATATCCTTAGCCATCAGGGAAATGCAAATCAAAACAACTCTGAGATACAATCTTATACCTGTTAGAATGGCTAAGATCAAAAACACCAATGATAGCTTATGCTAGAGAGGACATGGAGTAAGAAGAACACTCATCCATTGCAAACTTGTGCAACCACTTTGGAAATTAGTGTGGTAGTTACTCAGAAAATTGGAATCAACCCACCGCAGGATCCAGCAATACCACTCTTTGGAATATACCCAAAAGATGCTCAATCATACTACAAAAGCATCTGTTCAGCTATGTTCATAGCAGCATAATTTGTAATAGCCAGAATCTGGAAACAACCTAGATGCCCCTCAACTGAATAATGGATAAAGAAAATGTGGCACATTTACACATTAGAATACTACTCAGCTGTAAAAAACAATGACATATTAAATTTTGCATGCAAATGAATGAAATTAGGAAACACTATTCTGAGTGAGGTAACCCAGACCCAAGAAGATAAATATGGTATGTACTCACTCATAAGTGGATACT
Source organism: Microtus ochrogaster (assembly GCF_000317375.1). Taxonomy (NCBI): domain Eukaryota; kingdom Metazoa; phylum Chordata; class Mammalia; order Rodentia; family Cricetidae; genus Microtus; species Microtus ochrogaster. The sequence continues at coordinate 80,390,831 of NC_022009.1, forward strand.
AGCTATAAACAAAGAAAACTGAGCCTATAGTTCATGATCCTAGAGAAGCTAAGTAATAAGGTGAACCCAAAGGAAAACATATATATACCCACCTGGAAATTGGAAACAAACAAGATCACCTGACAAAATTGGGAGCATGGGAGTGGGGGGAAAAGGAGGGTAGAAGGAGGAGGGAAGGAGGGGAGGGGTGAGGAAAACTTGAGGGAATGGGATAGTTGGGATGGAGGAAGGACAGAGATGAGAGCAAGAGAAATTGATATCTTATAGAAGCTAATTGCCTTCTCCTGTGCTAGCTTTAGACCCTGAATAGCCCACCTCTATGTCTTTACTGACACCCTGTCACAAGTAGATAAAACCCTTTGGGACATGGTAATTTAGCAGAGCACTAGTTTCCAGCAACCGAAAGGCTAAGGTTATCATCAGACAGCATCTGAGGCCAATGGGAAAGTTGCCTCTCCTGCTGTAACTGCCTTTCTGACGATTCCAACAAGGTATTTGAAAAGCGCCTTGATTCTTGGCTTTTTGCTATGTTACTATAAAAACTTCATGAAATTGCTTCTACATTAGAACATGGAATCTGGGGTAACCCCAATTCGTGTTCTCAGGCCATGGTCACCCAAGTTGGACTCTATAATAAACTGTCTCTCCTGCTCTTTGAGTTGAAAGCTGTGTTTTTTGCATAGACAGAATTAAATGTGCTCTACAAATTAGTTGGCAATTCATGTTTGTGTTATGGTTTGTTATGACTGCTTAATTCAAAAGCATATTTGCAGAGAGGAAGTTTGAATTAAGTAAATCAAAATAGCAAAGCCTTTGATTAAAAAGTTAGCCTGCTTTAGCTTAAATGTTGATATTTCAAGGACTACTGATATTTTAGTCATTTGTGGTTATTTTTGTTTCCTGTCCAGACCCCTGGGAAATAAGAGAACAGTAAATCAAAGCCAAGATTGCCTTTTGAATTTATTTTCTTTGCATTTATGCCATGTATTAGTGCACTTTGAGAAACTAAAGGCATTCATGACTTGATCACAATCGCTGTGAGGGAAAGTTGTGCCTCTCTGGACAGACTAATTTACAGGATTCTTATGAGAATTGTCCTTTTAATGTTTGAGGAGTTGTTCATTTTTTATTTCCTTATGATTATATAATAAATGCTAATAATAGACAATAAGCTAGTGTTATCTACATTCTCCTACCTCATTTGATGATCGTTATAAAACCTAGACAATGCTAAGTGACACCTTGCAACCCTTTTGAGATTGTTTAAGTCGAATAATTGATTCTTTTCACTTGCCAATAATTTAAGCAAAGACTTGGTAGGATCGGAACTCAAAGGGTCAAAAAGCTCAGTAATTTTTGCTTTGTAATTTTCACAGGGTATGTCGGCATTGTGACTGTAGTCACACAGCTCTGCATACCTTTCTGTCTCCTCAGTTTTCTTGTGCATTTCATCTTCCTTCATCCATCTGTCCATCCATCCATCTGTCCGTCCATCCATCCATCTATCCATCCATCTGTCCGTCTGTCCTCTCATCCATCCATCCATCCGTCGGTCCGTCCGTCCTTTCATCCATCCATCCATCCATCCATCCATCCATCCATCCATCCATCCATCCATCCATCCACCCATTCCACGCATGCACTTAGGCCTTTCCTTGTACTGTAGCTAAAGACCAAGGCTCCCCAGGGATGCTCCAGGGACAGTGAGAAAGGTCTGCTTTAGGGACACAGACACTGGTGATGGAGAAATTAGTTGGATCCTGTGATTAAACATGGTTAGCAGAGAAGAGCGAGCAGTTGCACAGGAAGTCAGGGCAGGAGAGTGAGGTGTCTGCTGCCAGAGCCAACATCAGGAGCCTGTGTTTAGATAGAAGGAAACAAGTGAAAGGGGTCGCCAGAGAGGACCCTGGAGAAAACAAAACAATACAAAGAGGAATGGAATTCAAGGGAAAAGAACCTAAAAACTCTTGCTGCTGTGTAGTCCTGAGAAAAGGGGCCGGGACACAGTGCCACGTTCAAACAGCCCTCAGGCTGTGGTGAGGTACAACCTACAAGGAATAAAAAAAGTTAAATGACATATAAAGGTTGGCCTTGTTTACTCCCAAATGAGTGAGAGGTGCTAGCCTCACGGAAGGAAAGTGTCAAGGCGATTTAAACTACTTCTCATGGACTGGAAGAGAGCAAAGGACTTCAGTACTTGAGCTTACCCACGCCGGCTCAGCATCCTGCCTGTGGCGGTCTAGGGTGTTTATCACCCTCCTATTCCCCAGAGTTTTAATCCTTCACTGTGGTAGGGAACTGTAAGAATAATGGGGAGGGGTGATGTGTGGAGGGAGACCCCTTTTCCTGTCCATCGCCCACGCCTTCCACTCACCCAGGCACAGCCAGGTTTGTTCATTCCTTCTCTTTAGAGCCCCAGATACTCACACCAGAGGACAAGGGACACTGAACTTAGTCCTGTTTACTCCTCAGGTTAGAACGGCCTGCTGTGGTTTGTTTTTTTTTTTTTTTCAGTTGTGTGCCCATCTATGCCTCTTCCAGTTCACAAAACTTATCCACCCTGCCTGCTTCTGTCCAACCCCAGCTCATATGCACCTTGTTGTGAGGTCTGGCAATGGGTGCGGACACATCAGAGTTCTGATTTTTATTGCCTTGTATTTAGCAGCAGAAGGCTAGAATATACTCCAAAAGAAAGTATGCTGATCTAAATTGATAAGGAAAGAGGACGTCAGGCTAAGAGACAGTTTAAAGCCATGTTACGATCAGTGGAAGGGGTGGTGGGAGGTAAACTGGAGGGGAAGTGTGGACGCTGGATATGATAAATTTGGCTTGACAAGATGTGCCTAAAAACACCCGATCTTATTGAAAAGAGACTTATTGGAAGAGATTAAAACCAACTCACTATAAAGCTTTGGAGGAACCGGCTCTCTCCTACTTGCAGACTGTAGACAGCCAGGTTCCCAGAGGCCAGCCTCTTTCTTAGGCAAGAAGTGGCTTCTGGAGGCTCAGAGCCTATGGAACACTGAAGACCCAGGTAGCAACATCTGAAGAGCACAAAAAAGTGACTTTTTCTTTTTTTTTTCTGGACAACAGAACCACTTTTCCAGCGAGTGACACTAAGCAGCCATTTTGACTGAGTTTCTGTCTTTCTTTTCTGGAGACTTACAGAAAGGAAGTGTTAAGCCCTAAGGATGAGCTTCTCTTTTGTGCCTTCTTGACCCTTTGCCTCAAGAACGAGCCCTGGTCTCCTCCTCAATAGCTATGCTAGGTAGACATCTTGGAAGCCCTGTCCCATAGTCAGGCATATAGGCACCTGAGCTGGTCATGTTCATCACAGGACAACAAGGCCAAGGCTCCGAGGTCAGATTCATTGTCAGGAGAAAAATAAACTGAAAGATAAAGTCTAGCTATTTGTAAGATAATCACCATATACAATGGGAGGGCTAAATGGTGAAAATGGAGTCCCAGAACCCTCCAAAGGCAGGTGTGTACCAGAGCAAAATTCCCAAGGTTCTTCAGGGTGGAGCTGAGATCTTATCCATCAAGTGAGTGTTTAGAATGAAGACAACAGTTCTTGGCTCATGAATCATCTTATATGTAGTCCTCAAGATCTTTAATGTCTGCGCAGAAAGGTAAATTGTGTGCTTACTCACAGAGTCCAATACACAGTGATCTTCAACCCAGCAACCTCTTAATTGGTGTTGGGTCCTATTTCTGTAAATTATTCCTTACCAATTTTTGAATTGGTCAAAAAGTGTCAGAACCATAAGACAAAGCATTATAGTATACACAGATGATAATCTCAGCCCTCCCTGATGTGCTAGGATTGGCACCCTCCTCAGTACTGACCAGAATTTGGAGAGGGGGCGGTAACCCAAGCACGCATTGCTGTGTTTAATTGGAGCCAGAGGCTGAACTATGCAACCAGAGAGACAAGTATGAAGATTAATGAGTGAAAATGTCTACTCAGGCTACCGTTCTGAGCCATCCTCTGGGAAGCCCTGTTTATACCTTTTAGTCCACAAATCTTTCTCAAACTGGTCATATCACCTCCCTGTTTGATGGGGTGGCACTGCGGTTCTGAAGAGTGGATCGGGTGGTCTTTCCCGGGTGGCGGGCAGCATGTCCTCACGCTCACAGGTTTTTGTGTGCGGAGGAGGAATGGAAAAAAAGGCAGAAGTGGTCAAAGCAACATTTCTTTCTTCTCCAATCTAGATACTTCAGTTCGTATGTCCACTTACCAGTAATTAAAGGCAAACATTCTGTAGCATAAGGAACCCAATTAAATGCTGCCTCTGGCCAGTATTATAGGTGCTATGCCCTGAGTTTGGACCTCTGTAATTCTGGATACCAACTAATACTGTTAGACATGGCTCTGATTTCTGTAGTACTTAGAATATAAAAATTAAGTCACTCTTTGATCCAAACAAATTGGGTGTGAGAATGTCTATGCCAATATCTTGGTTTTAAACTGCGTCTTCAGCCACAGTGATAGTTTACATAGACAAAATTCTGTCTTCAAATGTTTCCATTTATGAGAAAGAGTCTGAAAATTGATAAAGTCGTGACCCAAGTCCTTCTTTGAATCCTAGGAAGTCTGCCATGTTCACTTGTCCTTAACTAACAAGCTCACAAACAAGGAGCTAGGAAAGATTTATGGCTGTTTGGTTTGGCTCCAGCACTCAGAATCAACTGTGGCCCTGGCCCAGGTGCGAATAAAAAAACAAATGTATTTTTCCTAGAAGTTTAATTAAACTAAATAGATATATATGTTACTTAAACAACTGTAAGTATCAAAACACACACAAGCACGCATGCACACACACACACAATCTAGGATTTTGTTTGAAGTGGGAGGTTTTTCATTTATGAGTATTTTAGAAACTGAAAATTGTTTCAAAAAATGCATCTGTCAATTAACAGAGTAGAATCTATCAAAAAAAAACAAGTCAATGAACAAACAATAAATAAGCTTTTATAACATGATTAATTAAGACCAGATGTGTGGGAATATTCCAGATGAGCATTTGAAAAATCTAAAATTATATATATATATATATATATATATATATATATATATATGTTTGAGTGTACTTATTTTTATTTTATTATTTATTTTATTTTTAAAGATTCATTTCCTTATATCACTTTACATGTCTGTCTTAATGCATGTCTGTGGTCCACATGAATGCAGTACCTATGGGGGCCAGAAGAGAGGGTCAGATCCCTGGAACTGGAGTTACAGGTGGTTGTTTGCCATTTTGTAGGTGCTGGGATTTGAACCAGGGTCCTATGGAAGAAAAGCCTTTGCTCCTAACCCTGGAGCTATTGACTCAGCTCATTGCATGTATTTATAATCTCAAAAAAGAGAAGTCCAAATAAAGCTAGATTTATCCTGGCTTTTTCTTACTTATGCCCTGGGTTAAAGTTTATTAGGGAAAAGAAACTACAATCATTGATAACTAATATTAATACCAATATTTGTTGTCATCAGCCATCTTCTAGCCTGAGTCACTGACAACCACATCTGAATAGTCTTTGAAGAATTGTGTGTGGTCCCCAACAGACAAGCGGTATCAACAGAGGCTTATCCACTCATTAAAAATGATAGTTGTGTTGCCCTTGCAAGCTGCTTATTTCTGGTTATAAAATATAGCTCTCCACCGTGCCTTTTCTTTCACATTCTGTGTACGAAGGTGACTGTCACTTGCTGAAACAGCCCTGGTCGTACGTTTCTATGATTATTCCTGGGAAATTCCTTAGCTTGTCGGCAAAGATGTCAGAAGAATTCAACATTCCTTTTGGAATAAGAAGCATCTTTGTCACCCACAATACAGTGCCTGCTAAGAAAACAAGAAGAACGGCAGGTACAAGAGTGAATAACAGAGATGAGCGTGTCCAAGTGGCCAGCGGAAGATGATCCGGCCAGAGCCGCGACTGCTGATTGCCGCTGCTCCTCACGTTGGATGAAATATTCATGCCTCTGCCCTACTCTCGGCGAGCACTATTGATTTCTTGTCTAAATGCTGCTATATTTAGTCTAGACAAATGGAATGCGGATCACTCTGAATAAATTGGATGAAAGACCGGGGATCTTGCCTGCCGCTTTTCCTCAGTCCTGGGCAATTATTTATAATCAAGGGCAGTTTTTGTAAGTTGAGGGTGATTTTTCACAATTTAGTGATTAGTCTGTGAACAAACGCAGGCGGTTAGACACAATCATTTCTGGAGGGATAAAGGTTAAGAAGTCAGATTGTTCTTTGAGGTCTGCAGTGACTGTTTCGGAGCACTGGGGGGATTTTATTCCTTATCTTGTTTTACTGTTTGTTTGTTTGAAGAATTTTAATGGATTGATGTTTATAGTTTATTAAACAATAAAGAAGACTCAAGGGTCTTTTGAATTATTTTATGTTTTGTGCTTAAGATTCTGACCTCTGCTTATTAAGATGGCCATGAAAAACACTGAAGACTATAGTCTGGCCTGTTAAAGATGAAAATGAAGTGTATGGTTAGCGACATTGCTTTAGGCTGGACTCATGAAAAGTCTGAGTTAATGCCCAAACTCTCACATCACTTCACGGTCTTGACTTGAAGGTGTGCATGGCCCGTTAAAGCTAAGGGACCAGAAGGTGTGCATGGATCGTTACAGCTAAGAGACCAGGTTTGTGTGGCCCGTTACAGCTAAGGGACCAGAAGGTGTGCATGGCCCGTTACAGCTAAGGGACCAGAAGGTGTGCATGGCCCGTTACAGCTAAGGGACCAGAAGGTGTGCATGGCCCGTTACAGCGAAGGGTCTACCTACTCAGCCATCTTGTTTTCAGACTTGTCACACTACATTTGCTTGAACAAGAGTAATGTCCTAAGAAGTCACTGTTTGCCAAACCATCGTTTATTAATAAATCATTTCCCATCATCATTAAACTGCTACATGCAGTATCCATAGTTCAAATTTCTGATTGACACATTGAAAAATAGCCGATATCAGCAAAGATAGATTGATACCTGTCTGCACGAGTGTGCTCACACGTGTTCCCAATGTGTGCCATACAGCTGATTGCTGCTGCACAAGTGCACACATGCATATGTGCCATACAGTGTGATTGCTGTTGCATGAAT
>NC_022009.1:80398121-80416142 GCF_000317375.1 Microtus ochrogaster
GAATGCATACATGCATGTGTGCCATACAGTGTGATTGCTGCTGTGTGAATGCATGCATGCATGTGTGCCATATAGTGTAATTGCTGCTGCACGAGTGCACACATGCATATGTGCCATACAGTGTGATTGCTGCTGCACGAATACATGCATGCATGTGTGCCATACAGTGTCATTGCTGCTGCACGAATACATGCATGCACGTGTGCCATACAGTGTCATTGCTGCTGCACGAATACATGCATTCACGTGTGCCATACAGTGTCATTGCTGCTGTGTGAATGCATGCATGCATGTGTGCCATACAGTGTAATTGCTCCTGCATGAATGCATACATGCATGTGTGCCATACAGTGTGAGTGCTGCTGCACAAATGCATACATGCATGTGTGCCATACAGTGTAAGTGCTGCTGCGTGAATGCATGCATGCATGTGTGCCATACAGCTAGATTGCTACTCATAAGCATTTACACGTGAGGCCTTAGTACTCTAAACAGGATACCTGGGAGTTTTCCTTTAAGCCCTGAAAATAAACAATAAATCTACATAGAATAGAAACTTAATAATTCCCAATCTGGGATCTTCAAACCTATGTAGATGTGGAACATGAGGAAGTGATGAATATTTCTAGTAATTTTAAGAAATATGTATTTTGATGAAGGATTTTTCACCTAGGGAAATTCTCAGAAATCCACAAGGATGACCCCAGCTAAGACTCCTAGCAATAGTAGACAGAGTGCCTGAACTGGCCTTCCCCTATAAACAGATTAGTGACAACCCTAATTGTCATCATAGAGCCTACATTCAGTAACTGATGGAAGCAGATGCAGTGATCCACAGCCAAGCACTGGGCTCAGCTCCTGGAGTTCAGTTGGAGAGAGGGAGGAGGGATCATTTGAGTAAGGTGGGGTTCAAGATTGTGATTGGGAAAACCACAAAGACAGCTGACCCGAGCTAGTGGGAGCGCACAGACTCTGAACTGACTGCTTTGGCTCCTCTCAATGTGGGTCACAGTTATGTGACTTGATATGTTGGGGAGGCCCCTAGCAGTGGAACCAGGACTTACTCTGGGTGCATGAACTGGCTTCTCAGAGCTCATTCCCTATGGAGGGATACCTTGCTCAGCCTTAATACAGGGGAGGGGCTCAGTCTGACCTCAACTTATCTCAGACCTTGCTGACTCCCCAAGGAAGGCCTTACACCCTTTGAGGAGTGGATATGGGGTGGGATGGAGAGAGGTGGGGGTCAGGAGAAGAGGAAGGAGGGGGAACTGGAGCTAGTATGTAAATTTTTAAATTTAAATAAATAAAAAAGAAGAAATATGGAAAGCTAAAGAAAGTAGAGTCAGCCAGATTCTCACCCGAAGCACTGCCCTCATCTGTCCTCTGTGTCGCTCCGTGCAAAGAATTTATGGACTAGTGTGACTGAACAATTGTCTCTCTCTCTCTGGGTGTTTGTATGTGTGTCTATGTGTGTGTACACATGTGTAGTTATGACTGGATTTGTTTGTTTTTTCCCCTCAAGTCCTGAGGCTCAACATTTATAATGATGTCTGATATTTAAGGGGCTCCATAACAGTGTGTGCAGTTTGCTGATCACAGTATTATTGCCATTTTATTATTGACCTTTAAGGATTCTAATATTTTCATTCTTAGGGATTCATATGTTTTTGAGCATGCGTGTGTAAATGGGTGTGCATGCTCCTACATCTGAAGACAATAAGCACATGTGTGCACATGTTTGTGGAGGGAAGCCCGAGGGTAACCTTGAGTGTCATTCCTCAGTATGACAGTGTCTGTCGCCGGCCCCAAGTTCCCCAAGCACTCTAGGCTGACTGCCTGGTGCTAGGACGGCAGCCTGCAACTGCTTCTTTGCATGTAGATGCTGAGGGTTAAATTAGTGTCCTCGTGCTGGCACTGCGAGAATTGATCAACTGACCTTTGTCCCCAGCCAATGACTACATTTGTTTTTTGCCAAATGGATATGACATAGTTTATATAGGTGTTCCTTCTAGTTGATGACTATGACATTAATAAAAAACAAAATCTCCAAATAACAATGTAGCATTAAAGTTTTTTCTCCATTAGGATTATCTCTTTATGATTTATTTCTAGAAGTGGCAAACCTGAATAAAATTATAGAAATATTTAATATCACATGGTTCAAATTTTGGATTGATTTTTGTCAAATTTATACCAACTGGAAGTACCACTTTTAATAAATAATTCAATCATGTTCTTACCTTTTAAAATGGGGCATGATGCAGGCAGACATAAATGTATGCTCATATATACATGGGCACATATGTGATTCTTTGTAGCTACGTAGTGATGTTTCATTTTATTAATGGTTTATATTATTTGCCAGAAAAGGGGATTTTTAGTTGCTGAATTGTTTTTATTTTCTAATATTTATAGAAATCATCATTTTATTTCAAGAGTTGCTTATACACCTTTGATTGGTTAGCTAATCATTATTGGTGAACTATTTTAATGTACAGAAAATTTTCATTTATATGTAATAGAGAAGACAAGATCAACAGTGTTTCCTAAAGTTGTCCTGCACACACTTTGAGTGATGGCGCTCATGTGAGTCTTTGACTACATTGCTCTGACCACCTCTGCTTTAGTGGTGGTGGGGCTGGGGCTTGGTGCAGATAACAGTGTTCTCAGGCTTGTGTACGTAGGGGAACTAGAGCAAGAGGGTGAAACTGATGGCTTGCATATTGCGGTTGACTTACTGAACCTTTTCCCTAAGCTTCTCAGAAAGTTAAAGTATTTTGAATATTTTTGCAATTAAAATTTCTAGTTATTTCTGTCTGTGCTGGTGTTAGAGCTGAGTAGTGGTTCACTAATTTTGAGGAGATATAACCTCGGCTTCCAAAAAGCTCATTGTCTTTAACTTGACCTCTTTCACTTTTTTACAAAATTTTACCTAATTCTTCAGGGTGGATGTATTCCTCAGAATGTTCAGCCACCAATTCGGCATGGGATCTGACCAATTAGAATAGGCGTTAGCCATAAGCAACCTACATCTGGAGAGCTTCTTGGGCTGTGGTTTTCCTACCTAAAACTTTCTTTTGGTGGGGCAGCCTGCTTATCTACTTAAATTGTGCTAGAAACGTCACATATATTATCCAATTCAATTTTATGAATTTAAATATTATCTTCAAAAGTTACATTTGGGTCATCAGATCTTTTTTCCTTTGGTGGTTTGATTAAATACTTACTTGAAGCTCCCGCATACTTCTTCCTCTCTTGTTTATTTTAAGAATGAGGTTTCCACGATTTAAATGATCACTATTTAAGAGCCAGTACTTAGACACTTGGCTGCTCTCACTTCTTCATGTGCGGACTTGGCTTGTTGTTATGGTTAATCACCATTAGCTGAATCTGGATGGAGATTTTTCCCACTTCTTTCCTCGGTCTGATAGGGTCGCCAATGTATTGCATTGCATGCTTGACTTAGGGTAGAACTCTTCTGTCCCTAATTATAAGGCTTTTTATGAGTCCACGAATTGATTCATGACAGAAGTTCCCTTTTTGTATGACATCTTTCTTTCATCTTGCATTACTTGGTCTTCAGTGGCTTAAATTTGTTAAGTCTTTATATTTAATATATAAATGATTTTGATACCGCTAGGTGAATCCATCTATTTGAAAACAGACATCTGTAGAAAGATTCAGAGCAGAATACTTGTTATTGAGTGAATTGAACTCAGGGACCTTTTACCAAAATTTATGTACAAAAACACATCTTGCCTTCAGTGTAAAGGAGTGATTGTGCCCCTTCCTTTATGTGTGTGCTTTATTTACAAATCAGAGTGCTAATTTCCAATCTTTGTCTCCCCTTCTCTGTCTTCCTTCCCGGGTCTCCAGTGGATGTGAAATCAGAGGTTCCTATGGGCCTGGAGCCCATTTCACCTTTAGACCTAAGGACAGACCTCAGGATGATGATGCCCGTGGTGGATCCTGTCGTCCGTGAGAAGCAGCTGCAGCAGGAGCTGCTTCTCATCCAACAGCAGCAACAAATCCAGAAGCAGCTCCTCATCGCGGAGTTTCAGAAGCAGCATGAGAACTTGACGCGGCAGCATCAGGCGCAGCTGCAGGAGCACATCAAGGTAGCAAATGTGTCTTTGTCTGTCCTTCTCAGTCAGGGCACCTGCACCCCGCTGTGGGCCCAAGACCAGCCCACGGGAGCACTGATGGGCAAGTTCACTGTGCAAAAGACATGGATGTGTGGCTTGATGGCAATTGTAGTTGTACTAGTTGGAAACGTGGTTAAGTACCGGTAAGAGTAGCAGAAACTTCCCATGCGCGTCCATACCCTTTCCCATGTGTTCCTTTTCCCGTGTAGCCACCACCAAGAACCACAAGCTGAGAGAGGTCCAGGTTATGCTACTAAAGAACCTGTGTGCCCTGCTCATCAGGAAGGGTAAAGTCATCCTGTGAACAGGAGCAGTCTGAGTCTCTAGATTGTTTTCTTCTCAGTCTAGGTCAATACAAGTTTTTCCTTGTAGAAAAGATTATATGGCATATAATCAAAATCAAAATCAAATAATACAATGAAAAGTCAAAAGGGGGTTATATTTTTATATGCAAAAGTGGAATAAATATTTTAATGCTTTTATAGACTGTTAAGTCAGGGGAAATATAAGAAGAGCTCAGATTTTTTTACTGACATCTGGTGATTGCGTGTTCACTGGAATATGTCACTGTAGATTTGTCTGTCTTTTGGTTGTTTGTTTGTTTTAATAATTGGCAAAGGCATTTACCAACAGAGGTTTTGTAGGGCATGGCAGCACATAGCTCTAAACTCAAAACTTAGAAGTTTTAGGTCTGGGCTAACAAATGAGGCAATGTTTTTAAATTGTAAGAAAGCACAAGGATGTTTTGAGTCCGTCAAATAGATATTTGCTTTGAATTTATTATTAAAAGCACAAAATATTTATAATAAAATTTTACTTTATAATCAACTCTTTCAAAGATGACTTAAGGGTAATAATCATAATACATAGAATTATGCATTTTGTCATATTTTGCTATACTGTATTCTAGGCACATAATCTCATGTGTATCAAGTACAAACACATGAATGTTGTATCAATATAGATCATGAAGTTATAACACTAAATTACAATGTCCAAGAAGATAGAAGCACTATGTTCTTCCCATTTTTCTTGTTCTGCAAGATACATTATCTGTGTAAAAGGTTCTTCAATGCCTGATATAAAATATAATCTCTTGAATGTTGTATACATAAGAAATAAATAAATCTAAATAAAAATATTAAAAAAATATAATCTCTTTCCTTAACTAACAAAGTTTATTAAACACTTTCATATGATTGCTCCCTAAAATACCTTAAAAATAAGAATGAAGGATTTTGTGTGTGTCCCCAATGAAATCATTATCTCATGGCTATATTTAAAATATGAGTGACCTTCACTTAGTTTGTACATTTATTTTTTAATAAAGGCCACAGAGTTCCTTTGGTTTGACCCTTGGAATGATAATAGAAGTATTGCTATCTAGATTGCTCTCCTTCCAGGCACGGTAACTGGGCCAGGAGGCACGGGTGTGATACATGCTTGTCAACTTGCTTCAAGAGCCGAGTAACTGTATGGTTCATTTTCTTTTGTATATGAGTATCAAGCCATGCTGATAAGCTGTTTGCATCGGTTTCCTTCAGATTTGTTTCTTTTTCATTGATGTTTGGTGCCATTGTTATTGCTGAAGCTAAGTGTGAGTAATTTACGATTTGATCACTAAGAACCTAAGAGCAGCAAGTAGGTGATTGCTTCTGTGGCACAAACAAAATGATATGGCAGGTTGATTGACATCTAGAAGAGGTTGGAAAAGTGGCTTTTGAGGGAGTTAGGATCTTGAGGTGGTTAGAAGGGAACTATAGCTTTAAGAAGATGTTTTTTCTACATACAATGTTTTTGTGTGAGAGGCAGAAGACCTGTTGGCATCCTCCTTTTAAGATTAGGAAGTTAAATGCATCCTTAGAAATTTTATTTTGTCCCGTTACTGTCTTAAGGGTAGGTCTAAAGGTTAATGTTTTTAGCATTCATTTAGATTTATTTGCATGAGAAAGAGTACCCCAAGCTTTAAGCTTTTCAACTCTGACTCTTCTCACAGCTGGCACCTGTTGCCTTCTGTTCTAGTCTCCCAGTTTTTGCCTAATCAGCTGAGGTAGAGAGAAAAGGTGTGACTTCGCAAAGCCACTTAGAGTGTGACTAGAATGTGTTGTCTTCTTTAGTTTACCCCCAAAGCTCCCAAATCCCTGTGACTCACAGCTGGAAAGAAACGTGTTAAATTTTAATCCTTTTTAATTTTTTAGACATAGCCCATTCCTATAATAGATGTTGGATGTAAGTAATGACTATAGTAACAAATGTGTGTGGTTTTTCATATCAAGAAGGAATTATAGTTCGATTTCATTTTGGTTTTAGATAAAGTATTGAATTCATTTGACCAGTCTCGATATCGATATAGAGTTGGCATTCAAACAGAATTTAAACATAACTATAGATTCCTAAGTAACAGCGGTATATTTGAGAGCACCCATTAAGTAGTTGGCGTGTGAAATAACAAAGCACCAAGGTATTAAACTGTAACATGGGAACAGACAGAGTCACTCCTAACCATGTGCTTGGGTTAGGCTGTCACACTTTGCCTAAAAACTCACCTTCTTGTTGCCACAAAAAAACAAGATGAAGGTCCTGAGCGCTTTTAATTTTTATTCCAGTATTTGTTATAAAATACAACTTTTAGATAACAAATATTCAAAAGGATAATAATATAATAATTATTCTTTAGTTGCTATTAAGCTTTAATAGTAATAAATGAAACTGTATCATTCAAAACAAAAAACCCAATTTTCTATGAATTATGTATATGATCTGTGATAGGCGTTATTGTCCTTCTTACTCATGATGAACTGAGGTTCCGAGTACCTTTAGTACGCAGTCAGATCTCGTACATGGCAATGACAGAGGCTAAGAGAGTCGTTTGTTCTCCAGCGGGAACATTTGCTTTTCTGCAGATATATGTATTTCTCCATCTTCAAATGCCGTAACAAATACCCCCATATCTGTGTTGTGTGTGGTTTGAAGTGAATGCATCAGAAAACCAGACTCCAGTACATGGGAGTTTGTGGACGTGATTTCATTTGGATCTGTGTCTCTAATCTAGAAGTTTTCGTGTGCTGGAGGTCAGTTCTGAACTTTCTGTGATCTTCTAGAGAAGGATATGGATGTGTAGATTATGCACCCTTACAAGAACTGTCTCTGTGGAAGGGTACAGTCTTAGTGTCTGCTCTGTTTCCGGTAGGCTTCCCCAAATTAACTCTCACCCCCGTCCTATCCATGGTAATTTTATACTGTATCTCGGGGTAAGAGTTGGTTGTCTATCTATGGTGTGAGAGACTTTGTGAAATAGACATCAAGGCCTTCTCTGCATTTGTGTGTGCCTATATTTTGTAGGCACATGGGGAAAGGAGCTGAAGGTTCAAGCCAACAACATTCAAATGACCTGAGTGGATTTGGTAATAATTTTTGATAGGGATCTACAAGTAATGAATTATCTAAAGACTTACTTCTTGTAGGTATCAAAGCCATTCTGTTTTCTATATTTCTATTTCAGTCGTAATAAGGTGGTTGAAGCACAAGCGAAATGCTGTCAAGCTCCAAACGTTGATAATGTTGCAGTGTGGGGCAGTGAGTGATGACGTTGAAGCTTAAAGAAATTGCACACTCTCATGTCTTTCTCTTCTCGCAAGTTGCAACAGGAACTCCTAGCCATAAAACAACAGCAAGAACTCCTAGAAAAGGAGCAGAAACTGGAGCAGCAGAGGCAAGAACAGGAAGTAGAGAGGCATCGCAGAGAGCAGCAGCTTCCTCCTCTCAGAGGCAAAGATAGAGGACGAGAAAGTAAGAGGCACCAGGGTAACAGACGCGCTCTCTTCCCGAATGGCAAGGAAACGATGAACCGTAGAAATAAGTCTGTCGAAACTGCCCTTGTCTAGTTAAAAGAGTAACGTAGAGTCTAAAGAGCCCTTTCATAACAGCCCTACAGAGCATAGTGAGAAATGAACACGGCATTGCCAAAGACACAGGCATGTTTCCTGGACTTTGTAAATACCATCACAATAAAGGGATGGAATGTAAGATTCAGTAATAAAGTTACGTTTACATGTTTTCATTTCTTCCATCTTCCTGGCCAGGCAGTCATTGCTCTGAACATGGTACATACCACGCCTCTGGTCCCTTTTGTTGTTTTTAGACACAAGACAGAATGTTTGCAAAATACTGGTCCACAAGAGGGAGACAGAGCCAAATAATTGCCCTCTACCCAGTCAGTTCAAATTCAGGTCGTTGCAAAGTTTAGTGTGTGGTGATTTGAACTGAAATTATCAACTGAATTGATTTGTTTAATAATCAAATGAATTTTAAAACAATGTTGAATTTTTTAACAAAAAAAATCAAAAAAGATCATTTTAATGTATTATAGTAATCTACAACACTCTCCAAGATTTCTGATTTAAAAAGAAATACAATTAAAAACCAGTGATTTATTCCTATTTATTTGCTTATTTTTGTCAGTACTGGGGATTGAACATAGAACTTCACAAATACTAGACAAGCATTGTACCATTTAACTGCAGCCCCAATCCTCAGCAATTTTCTTTTGTAAACTCAAAGACAACTTGATGGCAGTCCTAGGAATTCTGTTCCTGTAGAAATGATCCAAGAACTCATTGAAGCCATTTTGAAAATTTGTAATGAAAGCAACAGTTACAACACGGGGCTCTGCCATTTCCTAAAGTCTATGTAGATTTTGTTTTGCTTTTCTTTTAATAGGAAAACTCCTCCATATGCTGTGGCCAGTGATATTTCTTCATAACCATTGTTGAGTATTCTCGAGTAGTGAGATTAAGTGACCCACAGGCGGTGTCTCTCCCTGTGTGTGTGTGTGTGTTTCAGGGGCAGTGGCAAGTACAGAGGTAAAGCAGAAGCTTCAAGAATTCCTGTTGAGTAAATCAGCAACGAAAGACACTCCAACCAATGGAAAGAATCATTCCGTGAGCCGCCATCCCAAGCTCTGGTACACGTATGTTCTGTGTTCAGCTGTTTTCATCCTCAGTATAGAGAGCATGGGTTCTATCTTTGGCTGACCTGGGCAGAAATCCTGAGTTTACCACTTCTGGGGCTTTCATGGCCGCTAACAAGTGCCTGGAAATCTCTAAGGATCAGCCTTTCTCTCCACAAGAAAGAGACCACAACAGCACCTGCCAGCAGAGTTGCTGGGAAGTCCCGAGAAAAAAAATGTAACGAAAGATATAGGTGCAAGCAGGGCTCAGTTAGCGTTAGCATCTATCACCTGGAGGGCAGGAGGGCGTTGTCTTCCTTACTGAATGAGTAACTGGCATGGGGGTAGAACCCAGCAACGGTTTTGAATCCTCAGGTAGTTTCTCTGACATCTGTGCAGAATTTGTGAATGTTTAAGGATTTGGCCTCTTTTTGTTTCACGTGGCTTAATATAAAATGGAAATCAGAGCTATTTTGAGAAAATCAGATGATTTTTGGTCCCACGTGTGTATCGGTTGACCTGAGAAACCAGCCAGTATCAGAAAATAATCTGAAAAAAATATAATTTTGTTACCTTAAGTCATCTGCATAGGAAGTGACTGATTCATGATGCTCTCAAAGTTAGCACATTTCAGGAAAAAGAAAAACATAATTTTCTAATGAGAAACAACTACTAGGGAATAATTTATCTGCTGAAAATGCTTCAGCTGTTCCCTTGAGGGTATCTGACATGACCCTCATGTCAGTAGTGATCTTTTCTTGTTTATATGTAATATAATTCCAGCTAACCATAAATCATTAATTTGAGGAATTAGCTATGTGGCTCTGGGAATTTTCCTTGAATTCTCAAAGAATCAGTTTCCGTCTCTGTAAAGAGGACATAATAACATGTGTTGACGCTTTTGGCCAGTTTCAAGTATGTGAAATGACCATACATGAGTTAAGTGTTGAGAATGTAGTTCTCAGATAAAGACTTACGGTGGAGTAGTCAGTGTGGAAGTGGCCCTGTACCCTGGGCGTTCTCTCTGTTGTGTGAGAATTGGGATTCCTGTACACACTGGGTAGTTTGAGTTCAGTCCTCCAAATTCTTCTTCAGTAGCACAATTGCTCCCTTTTCAATATACTCATTCCAGAAAAATAACATATTTTTAAGTTAGTTTTCTATTGAAGAGGAATGTGCTTTCATTTTTTCAATAATTTATGTATTTTTACTTTATGTGTATTGGTGTTTTGCCTGCATGTTTGTCTGATCTTGGAGTTACAGACAGTTGTGAGCTGCAATGTGGTTGCTGGGAATTGAACTCGGGTCTTCTGGAAGAACAATCAGTGCTCTTAACCTCTGAGCCCTCTGTCCAGAATGTGCTTTCTAATCCACATGTTAAGATGGCCTGTAGGACTCAGGCCCCTGAGCCTCCAGGCTGTCATCTCTTCAGTACAAAGGTCGCCCTTGGGCACATGGCTATGCCATCTGGGAGTAATGAGGTCTTTGGACATGTTCACTTCCACCATGGTTGTTCTATAAAGGTGACTCCAAAAGATCAGAATGGCAGCTGTTTTTGTTTGTTAGGTCGATTTTGTAGTTTTTTAAAAGTATAACAATCTAAGTTCTTCTATCAAAGTGAAATTTCCCATGTGACTGAACGACCAATCACAGGGTGGGCACTGCTAAGAATCCCTCACTGTTCTGTTTCCCTGTACTGAACTTGGATACTGAGGCTGAGGTTTGTAGACCCTGGGGAGGGAGAACGTAAATACAGCTGAGTCACATGGGCAGCATGTGCAGCTGAGTCACGTGGGCAGCGTGTGCAGCTGAGTCACGTGGGCAGCGTGTGCAGCTGAGTCACGTGGGCAGCGTGAGTCATGTGGACAGTGTGTGCAGCTGAGTCACGTGGACAGCACGCACAGCTGACTCCTGATTGCAAGCCCTGGAATCCAGCTTCACTATAAACCCTCTTTGTTTGTTGTAGGGCCGCTCACCACACCTCACTGGATCAAAGCTCTCCACCTCTCAGTGGGACGTCTCCATCCTACAAATACGCGTTACCAGGAGGCCAAGACGCCAAGGACGATTTCCCCCTGAGAAAAACAGGTACGTTGGCACAGCGAGGAAAATGCTTACTTTTTCACAGCACACCTTCCTTTTGTTCTTCTCACTTCTTGATAAAATTAAAGAGTATGACGTGGACAGCGTCCATGTACACCCTTCACTCACAGCTTCTTGAACCAAATGTATCCACACACACATGCACACGTGAGCTCCTGTACATATTCAGAGAAACACAGATGCGGGACTCCCTTTTCCTTATTGCTGCATGAGTCCATTCACTAGATAATTGAAGTATCTTTGTAAGATTGAAAAGTATATCTGATTTCAATTAGCAATCAATGTTAGAATAGAGGAAAATAGGGCTGTTGACCCCAGAAAAGTGCGATGTTTGTTCGTTTTAAGGATCCTATACTGTCCTTCTTTTCTTTAACCATTTGCCTAAGCATGACTAGTCAGAATATTCTGTCCAACACATTTTCTTAATTTTAATATTTCAAATATTGATGTAGTGAGCATCAGTTCAGTCAATGTTTTCTTCTGAGAAAGTTTGCTCCCTAGGGTTCTCCAGACTCCTGAACTAAGTAAAAATGTGTCCTTATTAATTTCATGTATAAGGACACACGACACACAACCACACACATGGGAGCACGCAGTAAGACTTGTTTGGAGGAGTGTCACCGTGGAGTTTTGTTTAGGATTTAGTGGACAGGATCATCTCTAAATCATGTATCTTTCTTTTCCCATCTTCTGTTCCTCTTGAGTATCACTGACAAGTTATATTGAATGTGCATATATGCTCTTCCCACTATAGTCAATATATTTAAATAATAGATAAGGTTTGTGTACAGTATGTTCTAAAGCTTTCAGTGTTTCAGAGACTGCAGCTTTTCAAAAGATTTAAAATATCCCACAGCTTCTAAACTGGCATTGATAGATAGTTGAAGCTATTGTATTTTACACAGGTCTTATTGAGGGACTGTACCTCTGTAATTTGTGTATAAAATCCACAGAGTGGTGATTTCAAATAATTATATTCATTTTTTCCAAGCAATTTGGAGTAATTAAAATGGATGTAGATTGTACAAACACATGCTGGAGCTAATTTCTGTCAGATAATTTACCTGTGGCATAATGAAGATTTAAGAAGAAAATCAATTGTGGATAAGAATCTATTTCCCCTCATCCACTTTATATAGTCCCAGACGCAGGGAAAGAGTGCTTGAGCTTCCCAAGGCAATCAGTGCGTGTTTATCTTTATAGGCTGGGGATTTTCATGTCTCTAGGATGTTAGACATAGTAGAACACTTCAGTAGGGTCCAGTGTAAAGGGAGGACTGGCTGAACTCCATGTATTTGTCTGAATTTTATGTTGCTACCCACATAGTGCCTTACCTTTCTTGTGAGTAAAGGTCTCTAGGACAAAAGGAGGGAAGAGAAGAGTGATGCTTTCTGTACTTCTCAACCTGGGGATTTAGTTTGTGGAAATTGATTCCTAGAGGGTGTGGCACTAACAGAATTAATATTTGGCGATATGTGTGGGAGCTATTGACAAAAATTCTATCAACATTCCCATAATCAGGGAAGACACTGTCATGAAATAGCCCAAAAAAATGCCGAGAAGGAAAGAACACCGAGTCTGCTTGTGGCAGAAGGCTCCTAACAAGTGATGTATGTATTCAAAGACCTGTCCTCTGAGCACGTGGCCTGCTCTCTCCTCTTACTGCAGAGACGGCACATGGACTTAGCTGAAGTGTCCTCCAGAGAAGGGGCATCTGGCCCCACAAGCATCCACAAAGAAAATCTGATTTTTAAACTAATGGGTATTAAAAGTTAGTAATCTAGATCCTCTGTTTCCACGAGAACAGTTTAGTTTCCCTGTGAGAAGAATGAAGGATGGGCTCTTAATTTATTCTCAATGAAATTCCCGATCCACAACACAAATGTGCTCAGTGTGTATGTTATGTCCCCAGATCTGAATCTGGGCACATATGTGAGAAGCTCTTTGCAATGTATCATACATGAGAACAGCCAGGGCCTGTCTTATGGTATATTTTCTGTAGCTGCCCAATATTTTAAATGTGTCCTTTTTCTGCTGAAAATCTGATATTTATGAAGTATCAGGCTGCTGATCTGCAAAAACCACACGTTTTCAAACATCCTAGCGTTAAAGTTCTTGAGTAGCTGTTAATACTTTGATATCGCTATAGGGCTTCAGAATATCCCTTTTCAGTTCCTGCTGTCTGATGAAGAAAAGTGTGATGTAATAAACCACAGATGTTTTCCGCATACAAAACCACTCAGAGATGTTCTTCACTAATTACAAATAGGCAGGGCTCTTCAGTATCCAGACATTGATCCTCTTGGTACATGTCAACTGTGTTGTGAGAAAACTGAGACCTATCTTGGTCTTTCATAGGTCACTGAAAAATTTCAATAATATTTCAATTATTGACTAGTACTTCAGCATTTGTTATATTCTCCTGACTCAAATGGTATTCTGAAAGATGTAAATTATAAAATTATGCCATGGCAAAATGTAAGTGGTGAACGAGGAAAGGGCTGAAGGTGACTTTTGTGTCATACAGTGACATCATATTGAACTGAACCTCAAGTACTGCCGTAGGTCATCCGGAAGTACCAGGACAGCCAACATAGAGTAGAGCTTCATTACAACAGCCAGATTTCCAGCTTCTGCTGTCTACTTAGATATTACCCCAGACTTAGCGGAACTTGATAAACGAACCAGTTCTGTCTTTTGAACTGCCTGTAATACTACATCATTTTTATTTCCTTCACCAGATCGTTTATCGAATTGCTTGTGTGTATTAGTGAGGTTTAGAGAATAAAACTGGAATTAGAGTAAGGAAAGCCTGCACAGCTTTAAATAGATCAAGGTAGTCCTGGAGCTGTCCCTGCAGAAGTAAGGACAATTTTGAAGCTCTCCAAGCTTTCTGGACACCCCTGTCTTCAGCCACTAACAACCCAGGAATAGCCAGCTACAGAATTCTTAGTTTCTCACAGGAGTCTGAACTTTCTCATGCAAGGTGAACCCTTGCTTCCCTCCTCTTGGGAGGGCTGGAGTTGCCCCAATCTGTTTTAACTAATAAAACTCATTTACTTTCATTTTCAAAAATTATTTATTTATTTTTATTTTGTGTGCATTCTGTTTTGAGTGTGTGTATGTTTGTGCGAGGATGTCAAATCCCTGGAACTAGAGTTACAGACATTTGCAAGCTGCCATGTAGGTGCTGGGAATTGAACCAGGGTTCTCTGAAGGATCACCCAGCTTTCTTAACCAATATCTCTGTAGAGTTAGGTTTATTTCTTTTAATTCTTAAATGAATGCCTGTATGTGACTGGCTTTGAAGTTGGAAATACCATGTTTTTGCCCATACTTAATTTCTTTGTTCCATAACACAAGAGTTGGCTTATGGAGACACTTTGAATATGCTTTGGTAGAGAGTATTGTTACTGCTATGGAACCAGATTCTCCTCCTTCTACTGCACACCACAGGACTGATAAGAAAGTAGGGAGCTTCTGGGGCTTGACACTTTCAAAAGATTGCCTATTTCTCACAGAGATACTACATGCCTCCTGACTTTGAACTGACCTTCAAAACCGTTTAATTTGGCTTATATTCCAGTGAGTATGTGCATATGTTTCATAAAATATTATGACAAAAATTTCTGGAAGTTTTATACTCTATTATATTATCGAGGTCTTAGGCAGTGAACTTTGCCTTTCTTTGAATGTTATAATCTTTCCATTTTATACTTCTGAACAAAGCAAGCAGGCAAGGTATATTAACCTCTTAAACTGCACGAGCCATATAAAGCCTGACTTTGGCTAAGAAGAGTGTTCCAGTCCTACTGAAACACTCATTTTAATGGTCAGAAACACTGGAATATGACTCAAAGGTGGAAGGGATCCAAACATAAGTTAAAGTTGCAGAATGCCAATGGCATTTTCCACTAAGAGTAAATTGGAAAGGGGACAGTTGAGACAATATCCAGCTTGGTAAATCTGATGCAGCAGAAAGTGGTCAGGATGAGGAACCTGGGTGACCTATTCAAGGCATTGTAATCCAAAATTAACAGAAGGATGTTTCCTTAAAAGGTCTTAAAAAATCTCTCCCTCCCCCCTCTCCTTGTCTCTACCTCCTTCTCTTCCCCCCTTTTATAGTTTTGCATATGCCTTGGCATTTCAGAATTTGGCATGAAGTCTAAAAGAAGCGCCATGGTTATTTCAAGCCTTTACCATATAGGGAGATCTGTACTGTGTGTTTTCAACTCAGCTTTTTTTTTTTAAATCAATAAACTTAGTTTTTAGAATAGTTTTTGACTTACATATTGAGCAAATAACATGTTGCACCTATGTTGATCCCATTATCAGGTTCTTTTAGTATCATCCAATCTGTGCATGTGTGTAAAATTGGTGTGCATGTGATATGTGTGTGCATAATTTGGACACAAATGTGCAGGTGTGTGGTGTGCATGTGATATGTGTGTGCATAATTTGGACACAAATGTGCAGGTGTGTATTCACGTGTGTAGAGGTCAGAGGTTAACACTGGGTGTATTCTTCCATTACTCTTCACTTTATTTACCAGGACAAAGCCTGTTGATGAACCCGGAACTCTTCAAATCCTCTTGTCTAGCTAGGCAGCTAACGCTAGGCATTTCCCGTCACGGCCTCCCACTTGGAAGTTCAGTGTAACTTAATTGTATGTCATCTGTCTGTCACTATAGCTTTACACAGAATTACATCGCTTTTAAAACACTGTTTCTCACCTATTCCTACCAACCCTAAAGTGGGTATGTAGTAATTATTTTAATATTTTTCTTGGGCTGGAGAGATGGCTCACTTGCTATCCTTGCACAGAACCTGGGATCAGTTCCGGCCAACACATGGTGGTTCATCATCATCTGTGAGTCCAGTTCCTTGAGGATCCTGTCCTATCATCTGGCATCCGTAGGAACCAGGCATGCACATAGCACATATACATGCTTGCCAGGAAAACCCTCATTCACAATTTTTATTTTCCAAGACAGGATTTCTCTGTAGCTTTGGAACCTGTCCTGTCTTGTAGATCAGGCTGGCCTCAAACTCACAGAGATCTGCCTGCCTCTGCCTCCTGAGTGCTGGAATTAAAGATGTGCTCTACCATCACTCGGCTTTCATTTACAAAATTATAAACAAATAAGTCTCTGAATTTTTTTCTTTGCAGTTGAACTTGTCAAACAATGTCACATAGATAGACTCATGCAGGATGTGACGGTTTCACTATGGCTTCTTTTCCTTGGCATTTGTATTAGTCAGGGTTCTCTAGAATATCAAAAGGTATAGAATCAATCTCTATATATAAAGAAAGGAGATGTCTTAGAATTATTGCAGGGGATGGTACAGCTAATCAAACAAATGGCTGCCTAGGGGCAGAAAGTCCAAGAGTCCAGCAGTTGTTCAGTCCACAAGACTGGATGTCTCAGCTGCCTGAAGTGCACACTGGAATCCTGAAGAAGTCTGGGCTCCAATGCCAGTGAAGGAGTGTTAGCAAGGGCAAGCAAGCAAGCAAATGAAAAGGGAGCATCTTCCTCTCACGTTCTGTATCTGGGCTGCCAGCAGAAGGTGTGGCCCCAACTAAAAGTTGACCTTCCCATCTTACCTCAAATATCCAGATTAGCAGCGGGGTTTCCCACTTCAATGGATTTAATTAAGAAAAAGATCCCCAAAGCAGTGAGCAGCCTTTTGTGTTTTTAGCTAATTCCGTATGTAGTCCAGTTGACAACCAAGAGTAGTCATTACAGCATTATGCAGCATTCAATCTTAACTGTTTTTTCACTAAATGAAGTTTATCAAATATTATCAATGAACAATATTCCTTTGTATTCTTGACCACAGTTGATTTTCCCACTTATCTGGTGAAGTCATTTTGATTGCTCCAAAGATTGGGTGTCTGTGAATAGAGCTACAAAACTTTGTACCGTGTTTTCAAATTAACAGAGACAAGTTCTGAGGAGGTGTCTAGTTATTTCCTGCACGTGGATGAGCCTTGCTTCTCCTGCTAGTGTCTTCACTAAACAGAACACACACAGTGTGGCCAAGTTAAACCTTCCAGTGTTTGTTTTCATGGATAATGTGTTTAGTGCTGTATTAAAATGTAATGTCAAACACAGGATCATCTAGGTTATCTTGTTAGAAGTGTTATGTCTCATATCTAACAGATAGGATTATAATTAATCTTCAGTTAATGGTAAGAAGAGAATGGATGTTTTTGTTTGGATTCAGTATTTTGCAAGTGAATACCAGGTTTGGCTATCAAGGTGTTTCAAATCAATCAAGCAAACTATCGCCCATCTTTAAAAATTCTTAACAATGTCATTATTAATGTGAGTCTTTATCAGTTTTTCACTTTCTAGAGCACGTGTTTTTTAAAGCACACAAGACCTTGACCTCCCTTACAGCATCTGTAACAAAATCATCGCAGTGAAGAGCTGTGTCTCTCCGAGTACCATGCTCGTGGGTGCTCAGCCTCTGTGTTTGGTGTCTAAACCTGCTTTACAATGAGCTCATCGATTTAGAGGTCTTTAATACAAATGGATATTTTAGCTCCTTTCTTGCTCTCATTTTCGTGTGTGTGTGTGTGTGTGTGTGCTTGTGTTGCTGGGTTTTGTTTTATTTGCTTCTACTGTTTTTTGAGAATTACATTTAGTATATTTTTTTATATTCTTTCCATCCCAACTCCTTCTAGATCACATCATATCTCCCACCCAACTTCATGCTCTCTCTCTCTCTCTCTCTCTCTCTCTCTCTCTCTCTCTCTCTCTTTCTCTCTCTCATTCTAAAAATAAAAGAGATAATAAATAAGGAAATCAAGTTTTTGCA
>NC_022009.1:80416423-80444464 GCF_000317375.1 Microtus ochrogaster
CCTCTTCTGTCATCAGAGACTGTTTGTTCATTTCCCGGCCACTCAGACCAAATAATCACACAGAACCTATATTAATTACAACACTGTTTGTCCTATTAGCTCAGGCTTCTTACATTGTAAATTAACCCATTTCTATTAATCTGTATATCACCATGAGGCTGTGGCCTACCACTAATTTGATAAGGTTCTGCCATCTTTCCCTTTTTGGCATCTTCATGGCATCTTCTTGACTCTACCTACTCTGTCTCTATATCTCTGTTCAGATTTCCTGCCTGGCTTTACTCTGCTAAGCCTTCGGCCGAAAGAGCTTTATTCATCAACCTATAAAAGCAACATATATACAGATCTTCCCTTTTCTGTCTAATTTTAAAAGGAAGGTTTTAACTTTAGCATAGTAAAATTACATATACAAAACAGTTATCAAGCAAGCTAGACCCTGAGCCTTCAGGAAGTGAGAGGTGTGACAGACGCATCCCTCGTAGTCTCTCAGTCTCTGTACAGTCTTCAGTTCTTCTTCAGCATCATGTTGTCTACATTTGCTCCTCTGTCTTCTCATGTGCACATTAGAGTGTATTTGTTGATATTCTTTAATTAAATTAAGGGGATTATGACTGTGATGGTATTAAATGTGTAAGTCAGATTGGAAAGCATTTTAATCTTAATACATGAACAGAAATAATTTTCCTGACTTAGGTTAGCTAATAATAATAATGATGATAATAAAAAGTAAAATTAAAGCAATTTATTCTACCCTTCTTTAACACTGATCTCAACTTATAACTTAGTCCTTTTCTTCTTGAAAAATAACTGCTTTTAACCTTTTTTTTAAACAGGTCTATTTGTAAAATTCCCCTTAGTTCTGTTTGCCTTTATTTTTACTTCAACTTGAAAGGTGGTTTTGCCAAGTTCAGATTTCTGGACTTTAACCACTTCTCTCCATCATTCTTCTCTTGATTGCATGATTTCTGGCAGGAGATGATGCAGTTCTTATCCATTTGACCCAGATTAAAATGTTCTCTGTTTGCCACTCCCTGCAATTTTTTTTTTAAAAAAAAACTGTCTTAAGATCTTTGCATTTTGGACATAATAAGGCTACTTGTGATTGAGGATATTTATACAGCATCATGTTGTCTGAATTCCTGTATTTGAGAACCAGTGTCTGTCATTAACTTTGGATAATTTCCATCATCTGTAACTTCAGGTTCTTCTGGGGCTGGTGACATAGCTCAGCAGGTGAAAGAGCTTGCTTAGAACCCATGGAGGTGAAGAAACTAATTCCTGAAAGCTGTTCTATGGTGTTTATGTTGTGCAATAGCATGAATATCCCTTAACACACACACAGACACACACACACAGACACACACAAAGGTGAAAACTGAGGAATCAGAGAAGGCAGAGCAGCCAGACACTAGAGTTTCTACCTCTACCTATCATCAGACTAAAAGAGCTATCCTGTCCTCAGACTGTTGCCTCAAACTGCACTGAGCTCCTGTCTCCTCCTGCCTTATATTCCTCTCTCTGCCCAGCCATATCACTCCTGTCTCCACCTCCCTAGTGCTGGGATTAAAGGTGTGGGATCCCAAGTGCTGGGATCACCTTTGTGTGAGTTCTGTTTCTCTTTTAGACAGATTCAATCTTTTGTAGCCCAGGGTAGCCTTGAAGTAACAGAAATGGGTCTGCCTCTGTCTGCCAAGTCCTAGAATTAGAGATGTGTGCCCTCACTGCCTGGCCTCTAGTGTCTTAGCTCTGCACTCTAATCTTCAGGCAAGTTTTATTTGTTAAAACACAAACAAAATATCACTACACACATACACACATATACACATATACACACACATACACACATATACACACATACATACAGGCACACGTACATGGGTGCACACACATACTACTACTGCTAATTATTATCAGTTTATTAATAAATTAATCTTTTCTGTTCCCTATCTCTTACTAAATATATTGATTAGGCATTGATTGCACCTTCTGTTCATTTCACAAATTGAGATTTTCTGTTTCAGTTTTTTGAATTCTTTTTTGGGGAAGGAGAACTATTGTACAAATATTTGAAGATCATTCTCTTCTACATCATCTTACCTACTGATGAGTTGATCAATGACATACTTTTTGTTACTGGGATTTTATTTTTAGGATTCCCTTTTAAAATGTAGTGTGTTTTATTTATTTGTGTCTCTGCATGCCTATGTATGTGCAAGCATGTATGCACATGTTTACATTGTGAAGCCCAGAGGACAACTTGTAGGAGCAGGTTATCTCCTTCTCCCATGTGGGTCTCAGGAATCAAACTCGAGTCTTTAGGCTTAACTTCAAGCATCCTTACCTGTTGGGCCAAAAAGATTCCTTTTTCATTCCTTCTTTGAGTTTTCCGTGTTTCTGGGTGAATGAACCACCTGTTCTTCTGTTAGAGCCTTGAACACATTACTTGTAGTGATTTGTTAATCACCCAGAGACTCCCAGATGCGTCTCCTCTCAGTCTGAGTATTTGTGCTGGCTCTTCGGCTGTGTTCTTCCCGTTCTTTGGTTTCTACTGTAATTTTGTTAAGAGCAGAAATGACTGAATGGAAAATAAAAAGTTCTATATTTATGACTTGGTATGAATGTGGGTGTGCATTTGGCTGGAGCTGACCTCTTTTAACAAACAATTTACTGAAACTGTGTTTGTCAGATGATTCAGTTTTTTTCCTGGTTCCTGTGTTGGCCACTCCCAAACCTCCGTGTTATCTTGGGATTCCACTAAGCATTGTGTCTGAAATAGCCTCTGTCTCCCAGGTTCCTGAGTTGTAACCCACTCTTCCCGTACTGGACTCCTGGTGAAGGTGTATGATGTAGATGTTTCCTTTACTGGACTCTATGTAGATGTTTTTAGCCCGTGCCCCCATTAATGTGTCACTTATTCTTTCGTATTTGGTGGAATAAACAGTATCTTCATCATTGCACTGAAAAAGAAATTTGATCGCATATTGAGTTAGAACAGAGGGCAATACCTTTGAAATTAGAAGGGCTGAATTTATCTTATTTTTCTGATTCATGACACTCTGATAAGGTTGAAAAAATGAAACCAATATTTGATTATCCAGGATTCAGAATTCTCAGATCATTTGAAAATAAGGTTTCTTGTTTGTTTGTTTTTTTGTTTTTGTTTTTGTTTTTTTTTTTTTTTGGTTTTTCGAGAAAGGGTTTCTCTGTGGTTTTCGAGCCTGTCCTGTAACTAGCTCTTGTAGACCAGGCTGGTCTCGAACTCATAGAGATCCGCCTACCTCTGCCTCCCAAGTGCTGGGATTAAAGGCGTGTGCCACCACTGCCCGGCTGAAAATAAGTTTTAATTAATAAAAGGCAACTGCATTTAATATTTGATTAATTATTATGGTATAAGAGTCTATAATATTTTAATCAGTTTTGAGTAGCAAGATTACCTATGATAAATTAAGAATTAAATTTATAATCTATACATTTTCACTTTAAGAACATAGAAACCATAATAGAAAATAATGTTACTAAGACTATTTGACCCAAAGATTAAGTATGATTATATTAGACTTGATAACTACAATAAATAAAAAATCATAGTTCAATAAATGAGAAGCTAATCTTACTAATTGCATAGGTAATTTATATGGTGGGTAATTAGAGTTTAATATAAACACCAGTTGTGAACTGTGGGATAATTAATCGGCCTTGTAAGAACGTTGAGCGTCTAAGTCAGTTTACTTGTTTGAAGGGGAAATGAGGGGAGAGAAGCTGGTACAGCCTAGAAAGACAAGGTGTGGGAATATAATGGTTTGATGTCGGGTGGGAGTGGCTGAGAGCTCTGCTTAGCTCAGTGCTGTCTGACCCTTCACATTATAGCCTCAGTTCTTCCAGGCATTCTTCAGGGCAGGGCTGTTGTCAGCGATGAAGGTACCTCCCGGAAGTCCTGTGCACAGTGCCTGAAACACGGCAATCTCAGTACACATGTTGCCAGTATCAATTACTGAGAATAACGGTGCAATATCAGTGAGCGGAGTTATTAATACCAGGACAGAATTTAAAGAAATTTCAATGTCATTTCTTTTCTTAACCATGTCACCAAATCTTGTGAACATTGATTTTCAATTTCAGATTTTTCATGTAAATAAAAATAGACCAATGATATTATATAAGGAAATTTATTTTCTTTCATAAAGATTCTGAGAAGAAATTTTAATTAACTGAAAAATTTATAGGTAACAGATAAATTGACTGCTGTCTCATAATCTTTCTCATATTCAATTTAATTATTCACTCTTGCAAAGTCAATGCAATATTTTTTTATCCCCCATAAAATGCACAATTAAAAGCAGGCATAACATATTAGATAAGATTGGAATGAGAAATTGGCAAAAAATAATAATTAAGGCTTTTAAAATGTTTAGCCATCTGTTGTAAAGTCAGGAGAATGGTTTAAAAAATCCTAATTTATAAAATTCACAGTTATAGAACTTGAAATCCTGATAAAATATTCCATACAAATATGTGCCTACTTTA
The DNA here is from genome assembly GCF_000317375.1 of Microtus ochrogaster. Classification (NCBI taxonomy): domain Eukaryota; kingdom Metazoa; phylum Chordata; class Mammalia; order Rodentia; family Cricetidae; genus Microtus; species Microtus ochrogaster. The sequence continues at coordinate 80,420,948 of NC_022009.1, forward strand.
GACATAGCTAGTGAGTATTATCAGAAGTCGAAATGAAACAAATGAAGAAATATGTATGTTGCTATTATCTTTACATTTTTATCCAGCTCTCTGGTTCCTTTGCAATGAAAGTATCCCTTATGGCAGAGAATCTGGCATGACGCTATTACCTATGTGTACAAGTGGCTTCTTCCTTCTTAGTGTTTTAACATAGCAGCAGCTTCCTAAGGCATATGGGATTCTTCATCACTGTTCCTTGTCTCTCTGCAACACCCCCAGCTCCTCCTGTTATAGACTAGTTTGGTCCTCCGTTATTGTTGTTAATTTGGACTCTCTCTCCCAGAACTCCGTGCTCTTGACTCCCTGATTCTGCATTCTTGGGCCACTATCATTTCTTTCAGTAAAAGTTAGTAGTTCTCTATCAATCCTAAAATATCTGATTGCCTTTATCTTTTTCTTTCCAATTTGATGTTTTTAAAGTGTCCTTGACTGTATTATGTCTTCATTCCCTGACAAGCCCTCTGTGCTGGGCACACTCCTGAGGATGAAGGAGGGAGTTGTATAGCAGGTTTGCCCTGCAGGAGCTTGAGTCCTCCATGACGAGATGTGTGCAAAAGAATCCTGACAGGCTTGTGAAGGGTTTAGTGGCATGAACCATTCTCCTTACCGAGAAATTACGTCATCTTTCCTGAGTACCAGCATTCTCAGGTGAAAGCAGCAGTCTAAACCACTTGAAAACATAGCCAAGGAAGATTCACAATGCTTGCATTTTGCCATATATTATTTACATCACTTTATTCTTAATATTTTGGTTTTATTGTGTATATGTAAAAGTTTCTCACATACAACTAATAGTCACGGAGAGTTTATTGGAAAGTTAGAGATGCATCATATGGTGCCTTAAGAAAAGTACAGATCCATTCTGCCCAACAAAATTACCAGTGGTCACAGAAGAGTTCCTAACGTGTTATCACCCAACTCAGTAGCTACCAGCTATATGTAGTCACTTGGCGCTGGACACTGGAAATGGAGCTAGGATTATTTAGAACTGAATTTATTTTTCTACTTTAAGTTAATTTAAATAGTCACTTGTCACCAGTAAGTCTCCTTTAATACAGCACAGGTTTTGGCCAAGGCAAGCTTAGCTCTGATATAACTGTCATTCAGACCAGAGCTCCTGAAGCATCATGGTAAACAGTGTCCATTAAGTTGGGCACCTGCACCTTAGGTCACACCATAAATAATCTCTTAACAGACTTTCTCAGGACTCTCTAATGTTTAAAGAGCAAAAACCAAACAAAAGATCATTTGACTCCAATGGGAGTCGAGCCATTTTATTGAATCTTGGTTGTGTTCAGATGCACACACGGTGTTACGAATCTGTTGTACTCAAGTGAATCAGACATATGTGAGGTCTGTTCTGATTTCTACTGGGATTCCTGCATAGCAATATCGTCTAAATAGTGACAAGGAGACCCCAAGGTCCCTAGCCTTACCTCTTCACACCTTAAGGACACAAAAGCAAACATTATTTCTCTTAGTTTTCTGGAAAATTCCCAGGGCTATCTCACTTGAACATCTTGGCTGATGGGCAACCCAGAATCAGCCACTTTTGTGATAGAATTGATTAAATCAGAAGTAGAGGGAGAAATTACCGCCTGCTCACTCCAGATGTCTGGATAGACTTTACGTAGTTCTCAAATAGTCTGCACTGAGTGAAAGGCTGACCAGTATTTTTCCTTCTAGTGGTAGTTATGAGCCTGGTAACGCCTTGTTCTCTTTCTCTTCTTTCTTCTTCTCCACCAGATTTCTCCTTCTGTTTCTCCTCTCTGCCTGCCAGCCCCACCTATCCTTGCTTCTCCTCGCTATTGGCCCTTCAGCTCTTTAATAGACCAGCAGGTGTTTTAGACAGGCAAAGAATCACAGCTTCACAGAGTTAAACAAATGCAGCATAAACAAAAGTCGCGCACCTGAAAATAATACTTCCCGACAGTTCCCCTAATCTCTGTGAGCATCTTCATGGCCATCTGGTTGACATTCTCCTTTAGTAATTCTTCCAAACCCTCTCATAAAGGCTGGAACTTTTGTCTTCTTGCTTTTGGTATCAAACTCAGACACTGTTGTTCCATTGCCTGCACGAGTGCATTCAGAGTGATGTTTTATTCAGTGTAGTTCCAAGAAATTCCTTTGCTAGTTGATGGTATTATCAAATGTATTCCCAGCTCAGTAGTCTGAAAGGATTCCCAGTGCTTCCAGCATCTCCAAATCATTAGGTTTTAGTTTGCGTGTTTATTTGCCTCTGGCATTCACAGGCTTTTTTCTTTATCTTTTAGGCTGTGACTTCACTGACCATCTCTATCTGGCTTACAGCTTATATTCTAACTTGCCCTCTCTTGTTTTCACTAATGCGTCTGTCATAATGGAACCCATGAGTCATGAGCTGCCTACAATTCATCGCCACGTTCTGACAGTTCTTTAGTTTATGTGATAGTCTTTATTTCACAGTGTAGACAGTGTATTTTGACTATATCCACGCCATGACTCTCCTGCAACTCTTCCCAGCCCCCAACATATCTCCTCCTAACTTCATTTCACTTTTCAATCCTTAGACCAGTCGAGTCCAGTTAGTGCTCCCATGCTCACAAGTGTCTGTCCATCCCCTTACCAGAAGCCATACTAACCAATAGCAACAACAAGAGGCAGATAACTCACCCTCCTCTCATAGCTTCAACGGCCAGTTTCTCTGTGGCTGCAGTTTGGCCTCATCTGCCCCTCCCTCATTCATTATGGAATGTTGGCTGGCTCTATCTTGTGCAGATCTTCAGCAGGTTGCCACACTGCTGTGAGTTCTGAAGTGTCCATCAGACACTGATTGACAGCAGTAGGCCCCAGTCTCTGGCTCTTACAAAGCCTCTACATGCATGTGTTCCGGGGTGTTCCCTGAGCCTTGCTCCCCATTTGTTTCTAGTTCTGTCCTTTTCCTACCAGTTTGTGCTTCTGATGGTGGTTAGCCTAGAGTTTATACCTAAAAATGAAGACTGATCAAGATGCTCTCAACTTCTTTCCCCTTAGATCATAATCTGAGATCTGTATACACAACTTTAGATACCACTGAGTTTTTTTTTCCAATTATTTTCTGTGTTGTGGTTGAACTCAGGGTCTCATGCTTCTTAGCCAGTATTTGTCACTAAGCTATTGTGACATTTTTAAACCATATGCCTGTTGTGGACCTAGGTTGATCCTTCTGAGGTGCTCTGCAGACATTTGGCATTAAATCCTCTTGATTTTATTCTTTCCCTGCTACTCCCAAAGCCACACACACTGATCACTGGGCTTGCACTACCCCCACCTCCTCGCTCTCCTCTTGTCCAGGTGATAGATTTTCTTCACCTCATTTTTTGTAGTAATATGAGTGGCAGGGCTGCGTCCCCAGCACCCCGGCCACCTGCTAGCTTATGCCCCGAAATAACAACACACAAACTGTATTCATTTAAACACTGCTTAGCCCATTTCTATCTAGCCTCTTCTCAGCTAACTCTCACACCTGGACTAGCCCATTTCTTATAATCTGTGTAGCCCACGAGGTGGCTTACCAGGGAGATTCTAGCCTATGTCCATCCTGGGTCGGAGCTTCCTCGCATGTATCTGGCCGGGCGAGGGGAGCATGGCATCTCTGTTCCAGAGAGCAGAGCTGTCGAGTCTGAGCTCACTTCCTCTTCCTCCCAGCATTCTGTTCTCTTTACTCCACCCACCTATGTTTTAACCTATGAGGGCCAAGCAGTTTCTTTATTACTTAACCAATGAAATCAACAGATTGATATATGACACTCCCACATCAATTTTTTTTCCATTAAGAACTGATCGCCCTCCTCAACCTTCATTTTTCCTTCTAAAATCCTAGGATAAACTTTGCACAGAATAAATGCTCAATAAACATTTGATGAGAGGGGTACATGACTCTTGTTGTCTGATTTTAACTACTCATGAAGAAACAGTGAAACTAATTAAAGCCAGCCAAATAGAAATCTTAGTGGCATTCAGGTTTTTTTCTACCCCTAAGAAAAGCACACCATTTAAACCACCTGAAATAGAAGAACCGTTAGAAAAACAATGTCGTTCTTTGAGCCCCTGCAGTATATAAACTTGGCAAAAATCTGTTCAAACCACATCTCTAATTAAAACATTTAGCTGCCAAATAATGTTTTCCGGTTAAAGCCACATTAGTATTATGGGGTGCTTGGCACGTGATAGCACAGACTTCCACTTTGCTATTGGGTTTCTCGTGGGAAATCCTGTGGAGAAGCATGCTGCCTGCCCGTTGTTGGTTTTTACCTCAGAAAGGCAAAGTGCCGGAGATTCTGAATGGCTCTCTTCTTAAACAAGAGATATCAGTTCAATGTTTTTCCTCGGTGTCTTATTGAGTTATATGGGGCCACGATTATACCTGTTAAATTGATTTACCAGATGGAATGTTGTATTTTATATTTAGCTGATTAAATTGTAAGAGACTGGAATTATGTCATATACCATAAAGATCTTATATAAGAGCAAAAACAATTTTAATTAACTATATTTTAAGACTAATTAGAGATTTCAGCCGACTCTCCCTCCTTTTTTATTTACATTGAAACAGAAAGGGAGATTAAAAATAGGCATCTTGAAAGCTGGGTGTGGGGTGCACACTGTTCGTCCCAACAATCCGAGGGCAGAGGCAGCCAGGTCTCTGTGGGATCAAGACCAGCCTGGTCTACACAGTGAATTCCAAAACAGCCAGGGCTATGTAGACACCCTGTCTCCAAACAAAACAAAGCAAATTATTTTTAAAAAATGCCGGGTGGTAGTGGCGCACACCTTTGATCCCAGCACTTGCAGGCAGAGGCAGGTGGATCTCAGTGACTTGGAGGCCAGCGTGGTCTACAGAGCCAGTTTCAGGACAACCAGGACTGTTGCACAGAGAAACCCTGTTCCCGAAAAACTGAAGAAAAAAGGAACTAGAAATCATGATAAGAGTATGTGGCTTCATAATTTAATATTCTAGATGGAATCTCTAAGAGGAAAACATAAAAATATTGCACTTAAGTTTTGGAAATTGTTTGCTTGTTGTGCTTACTTAATTATTTAAAAGGTGTTATTAGTATTTTAAATTATTCTTAATTTACACTGTATAAATTAAGAATGATTCACAGGATGATTTAAAAGAAAAAATACTTTTTTTCTTTTTGTATTATTTTGTGGATAAGCAAATATACTAATAAAACAGTTGCTCTTTGTAGAAAATTAAATATTATAAAATAAGTAATAATTTTAAGTAAATTGTTGCCCTTTTGCTAAGCGTTGGGTATGTCATTAATTATTCTCCTAGTATCCTGGTTTGTTATGTAAAAATAAGACAGTAAGTGCATAACAGAGTAGACCTAGACCCACCCAGAACCATATTCCACTGTCACCAGACTCCTGAAAGAGAGTCTGCCCTGGACTACCCACTCAGCATGACTGGTTCCTAATGGTTTCTGTACCAGATTACCACAAACCTATGTGGTAAGAGAACACATTGATTATCTACCAGTTATAGATGTCACAGTCTGGAAGGAGTCTCCTTGGGCTAACATCACGTCAACAAGACTATACACCTGTGTGGAGTCTCCAGCGGCCACCTTTGCCTGCAAAGCTTCTGAAGGCCGCCTGCAGTTTCTGATGTAGACCCCACGCTCAAAGACAGCGTGGTCAGTCTGACTGTTTGTCAAGCTGTATCATCTGACAGGCACTGGCTCTCTTTCATAGTTGGGGAGGGAAACTGAGTGAGAGCGGCAGGTTCACTTTGAGCTGGAGAATCTTCTAGCAAAATTAAATTCATCTTTCCCTTTAATTCCCCCTTTACTGTGTAGTACAGCATTCGGGCAAGTATCTGAACACTTCATTTCCTCAGATTCCTCCAACTGCCTCTCTACTGAATGTGTAGACATCCTCCTTACGGTTGTCCCTTAAGTAATACACTACAACAAATATCACTGCACCAATTGCATCTCGTCAGTCATTAGGAGTAATTTGAGTTGTAGACAAGTACATAAACATCTACCTATGTCAGATTTTTAAGTGAAAAGCAAAGTAAATGGGAATGTATTCAAAAATACATAAGTTCTTGAGACAGGACACACAATATATTATTATATGAACAGAATCACTGACATAATTTGATTCTCATTTTCATAACTTTTTACATCCAGACACAAAAGTCATGTTATTAGAGTGTGTTAATCGGTCCTTCTGAAACATCCGGAACACATATGATTTGCATACCCAGAGGAAAGTAATAAATATTATGAAATGAATACTTCAGAAGATTCACCATGAGTTGTGTTAGTGAGTAGGGCTTACCAACAGGTTTTGAAACAGAATACTTCTCTGTTGCGAAGCAGACACTGTTAGTATATTTGCAGTAAGAGGGGAGAAAGACATGTGCTATGGGCTTTCTCAGAGCAGAATTCTGTAGGAAACGACACTCGCCTCTGACCACAAGCATGGCTAGTTATCAGAAGTCAGACTTCCCCCAAATGTTTTTTAAAGAAATTTTCATATGACTTTCATATCTTAAATGGTTATCATTGGAAATAAACTCTGACTCATAACATTAAAGATTTATATTATCCAAGCCAGAGAGTTACAAGTGGCGGTTCTTACTGCAAAACCCTGAATACCGTTTTCAAAGATCCATAATGCTTGTCTAATTATGAAACTCCATTTTGGGGGAAGGTTTCAAGACAGGGTTTCTCTGTGTGGCCTTGGCTCTCCTGGCCCTCACTCTGTAGAGCAGGCGGGCCTTAAACTCCTAGAGATCCACCTGCCTCTGCCTCCTGAGTGTTGGGATTAAAGGTGTGCACCACCACCACCTGGCAGTACTTTTAACTAAGGTAATTTTCCCAGTCAGGTCTTTCTATGTAGCCTTGGGTGGCTCTCAGGCTCTTTGTCCTCCTTCCTGTCTCTCCCCAGCAGTGTGATTACAAGAACATACCACCATGCCTGCTGATGAAATGTCTCCTGATTCACTACGTTAGGGGACATGCTGGTCCTCTCCAGTGTCTTTCACGATGGTGTGTACACTGATAAGACATGTACAACACACAGGAGCATAGGAGCGAAGAACGACCTGGGCAGAAACTACCCCAGGAAACACGATGTCCACACAGGACACACGTGGGGTGCGGGATAGATTATCCCCTTTAGTGACAGAGTGCTGGAAGCATAAATTCCTAACACGGTCTATAGGTAGGGACTATCAAGAAAAGTTCAGAAGCAGGAGAAGTGATGTCCCTAAGCTGACAGATGCCCAGTGTATCTGGAAGAATGCATCATGTCAAAGAAAGGATCTAAAGTTGGTACTGGACACTGATACAGGATAATTTCCTTACTCTTATAAGGGCCACATGAGGCATTCAGAAAGACCCACTGTGATGAACAGTGTTGTTACTGGGCTTTCATAGATGACCAGATAGTTGACTGAGTTCATCTACTCTTCCGTGATTACAGTTAGCACATGAACGTTAGCCCTGGAGTTTGTGTCTGGTCTGCTTGTGTCAGAGGCCTGCACACGTCCGCAGATACCCTGGGAGTTGTGTGCCTATGTACTCTTGCAAATCATGGTTTTCTCTAAGTCATCCTTAAACACCCCGTCACACACACCCGTTTCCTAGTGTTGTCAAGCCTCAGCCTGGCAGCTGTGCCGGGATTCCTAGCTGTTAACCTATGGCTTCTAGGACTGAACTTTACTACTAAATTCCTGATTTTGATTCTTATACGCAGCCTCCCTGAGTATATTCTGCACCACTGAGTAGAAGAATGAGGATTTAAAACGCCTTTAAGTCATGAAACTCTGTTCAGTTGTGTGTGCTGACTCTTCTCTAAAAGGAGATGAGGAAAAGACTGTACCGTAGGCCCATTCTGCAGAGCTCCTTTGTTTCCCACCCAGGACCTTGAACATCGCCTGTGGTGCAAAGTTTCCGCTTAGCCAACATTCACGCTAATGTCTTCAGTTTGTTCACGGAGATGTAGAGGACGGCTGTGAAGCAAAGTTGAAAGGTGATTAGTGCAGCTAGCCATGCTGTGTAGCCATCAGCTACGTCCATAGGGAAGTAGATCTCCAAAATTAGTCATCTCCTCTGACCTTGGAGGATTAGCAAGTGAGTAGCATGGAAATCCTTAGCCTTTAGGGAGCTCAGAGCGTTGAAAGTGAAAGTACCTCTAAGGGGAAAGTAGCAGGTCGTCAATCCTCCGGTTTACCTGTTCTACCAGTTTTGGACCCAGTGTGGAGACTTCTCTGGAGACTTGCCTGGAGCTGCCTGCCACTAAATGCGCATGCTTAACCCTGAAATACTCTCCCTGGTGACTTAAAGTACTGAGAGCCAGACAGAAGCTTTTACTAGGACCACGGAATAGACCTTTCCTCATGAAGATTGTGTTACAGTTCTTTCAAAAATAAGTTTATGTTGCAGTTTCTAGTGTATCCATGATTTCTAGTTTTTGGAAACTCAGGTATTTTCTAGATTTACAAAGGTGTCAAATCTCCTTCTGAAACCTGATAATTGTGTCCTTCTATACATCTTCTCCAACCAAAAGAAGAAGTTGGCTAGGCTTGCTTTCTTTATAAATATCAGTGGTATTTGTACAATTACCCTTGTGTGAAATCTGAGGGATCTGACCTAGCAGAACAGACAGTGGAATCCTGAAACCAGAGGCTCAGGAGGACAGAGGAGGATGAGGCCACAGATCCAAAAGCACAGCACGGTAGGGGGGACATCTGTGGGTGTTCCTACATAAAGAGTGACTATAATTAATAGTGTTGTATTGTGTAGTTCAGAATTGCTAGCAGAGAGGATTTGGAACATTCTCATCCCAATGAAACCATGTGCTTGAGATGAGGGATGACTGAATCTTTCTGAATTGATGAATATGTAACATGTAAAGGTCCAAAATCATCATACTCTTCTCTGTAAGTGCAGTTATAACCTGTCAATAATAAAAAAAATTTAGATAGAAATATTGACAGCATTAGGATATTTAAGGAAGAATTTTCAAAAATAAATTTTCAAGGACTCCCTGTAACACTCGTCAACTTTTGGCCATCTCTCCTTTCTTGCCCAACTTTTCCATACCCTCTCTGATTGTCTTCCACAGTCCTTACCATCGCCTTTACTCACCCCATAGTGGTGCGGTTACTGACAGCCACCACTTACAAATGGCCCCTGCTTGGAGCTTCTTACACTACTGACCGTTGGGCCGAGATGGTTCCTCATCATGAAGAGAACCCTGTGCATTGTGAGATGACTGGACATACCCATACCTTCTGACACTAGTGCTGGTATCATCTTCCATGCTGATGACCAACAATGTCTCAAACATTGCCAGGCATATCTTCTCTGGTTTAGAATCAATGTCTTATCTTATATGAGATATTATTTCATTCAAATCTCTATTAATTGCAACTTTTAAAGGAGTCTCTTGATCAGAGTTGAGTTGATGATGCCAAGGAAGTAATGAATAAAAGGGAGAAGGGTTGATGGAACTTATTGTCATCAGCAGTATTGTTGATTGGCAATGCTGTTTACAAGGAAGGGATCAGGGTAAAGGGTTGTGGAGATACCCAGAAAATGGCAAGAGCAAGAAGACATTCATTCACAGGGCTGAAGGAGAGGGGATGCTTGATTCTTAGCTCTAAAGTCATGGATCAGTGACAGTCAGGGAGGAAGGGAGGGCAGGATCATCAATGCTGAGACCACTGTCCCCCTCCATAGCCTCATGAAGTGACAAGCCAGCGCTTTTGTTCCCTCTTGACAGCTAGTGTTTAATCCATTAGGTGTCACCAAAAATTGTGAATAGTGAAATCTCATTGTTTTTCTGAGTATGTCCTAAGCAAACAGAAAGGGGTGCCGGTACAGTAATATTGAGGACTCACAGTCCCTCGTTTCTATAATGTCAATATTGTCAAGCACAATATAAATACACAACACAAAATGAAAGAGCTTGCTTTATTTTTATAACTGAGAAATGCAGTCGTTCCCAGTTTAAGTTAACAGCTACAGGGAAGAGAACAAGAGAACAGAGAAGTATGGACCCTTCATGTCTCACAGGGGTGTGGGAGTGCTCTCAATTCTACTGCTGCTATTCTTTTAGAGGAGAGGTTTTCATTGATCAGAAAGTTCTGGAACATGGTGTCTCCTGTGGGTGATCACCAGTACTTCACGGAAGCCATCTTCTAATTTTTATGATGTTCCAGTGTAAGGAAAGAGGAGTGCCTAGCAAGGTTAGCATAGGGTAGGGTGCTTGGCCACAGGCCTGGCTTCATCCCATCACCCCTACAAGGCCAGGCAAGTCACCCACCCTCTGCAGTTTAACTTCCTCATCAGCACTACAACGTTATAGATAAAGTATATGCCGTACGCATGTTTTAAGTATGTATGAGTAAGTTAGTATTGATAAAGCACTTAGGGTCATATTGCAATATAGAAACTAACATAAGATGTTAGTTATCATCAGAAACAGCCTTGTGATTATATTACCACCTCCATCATCACAGATAATGGACTTCGACTGCACAAAGATGGGCCCAATGGTTCCATTCTTCCAACATAATTATTTAAAAGTATAATAAACGATAACCATATAGATTCGTTATTTGTAATAATGTAGCCAAAGACATAGCAATGTGCATATGGGTAATGTGAGCTTGTGTTTTCGAACATATACCCTAACTCCAAACTTTCAATTCCACTTTGGTCAGCTTCCTTTTTCCTGCCTGAGTACTGTGGGCAGGGAAAGGGTTACTCACAGGGACTCTAGTTCACTAGTTCATCTTGTGTTATTGTGTCGAGTGTGTTTTCCCAGAGTTTTAGGTTAGAAGCTACTGACAAGGAAATACCTCAGGAGTCAGAATCAGGCATAAATTATGCTCTGTGGAGGCGTCTTCTTGTTGCCAGGGTCAGGTCAGAGTCTCCAACCTCACATTAAGTTACTGTTTTAGTGGTTATTGAATTTCAGGCTTGAGAGAATGAGGAGGCCAGCCAGAGACATCTAATAAATCTTATTCAGACCTACCCGTAATTAGTGATTAAACCTCCCATTAACAATTATGGTTGTGCTAGATACAAGTTGAGTAGAAGAGTAATTTCTGCTTCCATTTCACGTTCATGTTGAGAAGTGTGAAACTTACTTTATAAAATGATTGCTATATTTGTCTGTTTGATGAGTTCAGAGTCAACACCTTATTTATGTGGTTGGATGTTTTAATTTGAGAAGAATGGACCAGGAGAAGATAGTCTTTCTTGTTTTTTTTTTAAGTTTAGACACAGGAGCAACTGGCTCTCTATTTTTTAATTTTTATCTATTTTCTTTGTCTCAATTCCCAGCCTCAGAGCCCAACTTGAAGGTGCGGTCCAGGTTAAAACAGAAAGTGGCAGAGAGGAGAAGCAGCCCCTTACTCAGGCGGAAGGATGGAAATGTTGTCACTTCATTCAAGAAGAGAGTGTTTGAGGTGACAGGTAATTGAGAGCCGGGCAGTCACACTAACACTTGCGGGGCATAGCACTTTTCTAAGTTTAGGATAAATATGCCTGTTCATTAATAAAACTTGTGAAAAGTTTGTCTTGCAAGGCAGTTTCTTTGAAAGCTCACCAGCAGTTCAGTCAACCTTGCTATGCGTTCACCAGTGCATAGTGCAGGAAATTAAAGGGGGAGAAACCACCGCCGTGTCAGCCAAAGCACAGCTATGCACACCAGCGCTTGCCCTGTGCTTTTTAGAAAGGGGAAATCCACTGGGGAGACGCCCACCAGTAGACAACAGCTTTTAATGAAATCCGACCAGAAATGTGCAGAGGGAGGTTCAAGAGGAGCTTGTCCCTCCCCTACTCAGACATGAAGGTAGGAAATACATCTGGGAAAATTAAACTATGTGGAACACCAAAACCTTGACTTTTCAACAAATTTACAGAACTCATAAATGACTTTATGTGTTTACTGGTGACTTGGGACTCACGGTAGGAGGGGGAAATGCTGCCTTTTATGGAGGGGAAAAGACTGTCATTTTCACTGGTCTCAAATGCAAGAGTTCATATTTTTTTTTAACTGCCTGGTTAGAAGTGGGGTGAACACGTTAGGAAATTCAACCTGATGTCTTACAAACCCCCTCGCCTTGTTGTACCTGTTTTGAAATTAGAGAAGTCTTTAAGACTACAAGAACCCAAAAGGCCAACCACAGTGATGTTGGCTGCTGCTTCCTAAGAAACGGAACCTTGAAGGACTACACAGGATAAGACCAACTGATGTTTCCTGGGGGCTCAGAGCAGTGCTGTGTGCCTGGGCAAAGTGCAGGGAAAGAGAGGGAAAGAGATCTGGGTGGAACTTTGTCCTCCTTCCTGAGAAGCCTGTGACTACAGCAGTGCAGGCAGATGGTATTGGCATTCTCAGATCAGACCTCACCCTTCGTGTGTTTTTAAAAACTGTGACATATTTTATTTCAGTTTGCAAAACACACCTCGGTCTTCTCTTTATTCACATTAGATAGGTACTGTTATGTAAAAACAGTCTTAGTGGTTATATTTTGAAAACTTTTTCCTTAGGGGAGATGAGAAATTTGGAAGAAATGAACAGTAACTTATTTTTAATATCTATATAATCACAAATTTATAGTAATTAAATTCTAAGTTTTAATGAATAGATTTTTTCCCTTAATTTTATGGGATAAAAATTAGGAAGCATTCGTTTTCATCCCGTGAAAGAGGTGAAGTGTCCCTGCCTTGTGTGGTTGCTGCTTTCATACACTTCCAGCCTGTGAGCTAGTCCCAGCAGAGCCTCTATGAACTTTTTGTTTGTTACTTCTTATTCTAAATGAGTATTTTGCACTGAATCAAACTGTATGTGGAAGACCTGACCTTCAGCACACGGGTGTCTGCCCTGGTGCCCTTCCCGTTTCTCAGTGGACTTCCGTCTAATTTGGACGTGGCGGTAGTAAATGTTCTTAGTGCCCAGCTGGAGGCTGCCACAGTGCCGTAGCTCTTACATTGGCATTTCTGCTACTCTCTTCTCTACCTTTTTTTCTTTGAAGTGTCTGCTCCTTTTTTCTTTTTCTCCTCTTCATAAGTAATATGTAAGAGCAAATTGCCACTTCACACATTTTCAAATTCAGGTTTTTTTCTTCCGCTCTTCCTCCAGGAAGTTGTCTTCTTTGAAGATGCTGTGCCCTGGCTCAGTCCGGTGCCTGCTTTGGTCTTTCCTCTCCTCTGGTGCTCCATGTTCACCAGATAGTTATTATTCCCCATGTGCAGGTCAAAGGTCATTCCTTCTCCCAGTTTCCCCAGTTCGTCCATGAAAGCATTCACTGCTTGTTCTCAGTTCCCCACCAGTTTGTGGGGTGGGGTCCTGTTACTGTAGCTGATACGCTACAACCACAGGGGTCTCTAGACAACAAAACACCTTTGTTCTGATAGCACACTAAGTAAGATCATTTAAGATGGTAAAGACAGAAGAATGTTTAAGAATGTAGTGTTTTTAAAAATGTGGGAATGAAATATTGGTGAGAAGTCATAGCCATCCTGGTAATGTCAGAGTCAGGAAAAGAAGTGTCTCTAAGAATTTTTAAGTGCATTAAAAAATAAAATAAAAAAAGCCATGTGTCTATAGTAATGCATGTCTGCTTCATTACTACATTACAGGTAGTAACGCGTGTCTGTTGCATTGCTACACTACACGTAGTAACACGTGTCTGTTGTATTACTACACTACACGTAGTAATGCGTGTCTGTTGCATTACTGCATTACACGTAGTAATGTGTCTGTTGCATTGCTACACTACATGTAGTAATGCGTGTCTGTTGCATTACTACACTACACGTACTAATGCCTGTCTGTTGCATTGCTACACTACACGTAGTAATGCGTGTCTGTTGCATTGCTACATTACATTTATAATGCAAGCACTAGGGTGACAGAGAGAGGAGGTCAAGAGTTTGAGCCCTCCCAGATTGGATGGTGTGACCCTGTTTCAAAGAAAAATATACAGAAAGAGAGAAAAAAAATACATTTTACAAGGCAGTGTTGGAAACATCCAGATTAATCACAATGTTATCATAATATATGGACACAAAGGCATTGATCATATGGGACAGAACATTTTGTGGTACCAATAATTTGCTCAAATGCCATAATAAACCAATGTCAGCACCAGAATTCATTCACCAATTTCCCATCCTTCTAATTGCACCATGCTTTAGAGTAAAGCAACATTTAGGGCGGAGAGTTGACAGCTGAAAGTTATTTTGATGGAGGTCAAAAAAATACTGTTTGGAACGTGTGGGCCGCTGATCAATGGGAGCCGATGGCACATAACTAAATTTCCAGGTAGGATTAGTGAGGCCAGTGAGTGCAGTCGGCAGTAGACACAGAGTGTGCAAAGCACAATGTGGGAAAGTGTTTGTGCAGTGTGAGAAAAATTTTAAAGAAAATCTTTAGAGATTACTCTGGTGACTCTGAACAGTAAGAGTTTATGCCACAGTTTAAGAGAAGGTAATCAGTAATTAGGCTGGAATGGCAGTCGTCAGACATGTATGAGATTCCATGAAGAGGGAGATGAAAGGCTGGTGGCTCGGGAGAACGAATAAGGATGACTCTGAGGATGGGGTAACATGCAAGCACAGCAGGAAACACTGCATATTAAAATATGATGTGATCTCTACACATGTATTTGAGGATTAAACATACCCAGAATTCTGGCCTGGAGAGATGGCAACAGTGGTTATAAGAGGACTTGCTGCTCTTCTAGAGGATTCCTGATTTTTCTCACCCTTTTGTGCAGCTTACAACTGCCTGTAATGCCAGCTTTGGGGGGGCTGACTCCTTCTTCTGGCCTCTCTAGGGACTTACACACACACACATACACACACACACACACACACACACACACACAAGTAAAAATAAAATAAATTGTTGAAAAATCCAACATTTCAAAGGAAGTCAGACTAGAAGTTTGAGCTTTGCACAAGAAATACTCCATCCGTGAAAGCAGTGTACCCGAAGATAGGATTCAGCATCAGAGCAGACACAGAGACAGTAGGGTTGCAAACTTAGTGCATGTCTGTGTGCAGAGACTGATGGGAGGGAAAGGAATCCTGGGCACAGAGGAAGGCGTGCACATCTGGGACTGCTTCGTCAAAGCGGTCAACTTTGGTGCTGTTTGAAAGAAACGGTGCCGTTGTCTGAGCAAACCATGGCAGGAGAGAAGGAGGGGACAGTCCCAAGAGTAGGACCATCTCAGTCTAGAAGGGCGATTTTGAGGAACCGATGGAACCATGTATGCAGTAAAAGGGTACGGTAGGATTATGGGTAAAAATAAATGTGCTGTCACTGGGAGAGGGAAAGGAATGAAACCCACTGGTTGGAAGAGTTTAAGAAGAGTCCCGCAGCGGAGTGTAGTCACGGCTGGAAGGAAAATGCGCAGGTGGGAATGAGGTCCCATCTCTCAGTCCCTGAGGAGTGAGAGACCACGCCATTGAGCAGAGCGGGGTTAGCACAGCGTGGATGAGGCGCTTAGAAAACACCAAAAGTGACTGCAGAGGGTGGCAAGGATAATTTCCCATGTTCAATACAATAATTTGGGCAGCTCGACTTTTAGAAATTGGAATTTTCAGTTTTTAATTAGATGTTTTTAAAACATTAGTTTCTTTACATGTTGGGGTCCATATGAATGTTTTATCTGAAGATTATCAACTAGTCTATGTTGTTTTCAAATTTTTGCCAAAAGAAATTTCTTATTCATTGGTATTTAAATGTGTACACTACTAAATTGGCAACATTTCATCTTCCAGAAATTCAATGGGGGTAAATTTAAAGTCACCTGACATTATATAAGGTCATCAATGAAATGTATAAACTTTTAGTTTCTATTTTTTTCCTCAAACAATTGGACTGACATGTACTATAATAAGATATACTCTTAGTGAATCAAGTAAAGATCAGTATATAGTTCAGCATCAGGACCACTTGCCCTGGATTTCTCTGACGTGTTGGCAGCTTGCTTTTCCGCCATGTGCAGATGTATTATCTCTCTCACTGTATGCTGTTACGATGGCATTAAAGCAAGGGAAAGACTGTGCCTTTCTTGTTTCCCCTTTTCCGTGTTGGCTTCTGTGACCTTTAATAGCTCTGTACCGTTGATCGCGACTGTCAATACCGTATAGCACTTCTGACAGTTCAAAACAAAGTGGGGAGATAGGAGACTTTAGAAACAGTCCAAACATCCTCGCTTCTTATGTGTAACGCCTGTCATTCACACACCCTGTCTGGCACTACGTATTATAGCCAGCGGAGCTGATCTTTGTGTGTTGTTCACGAATGCATGTGTGTTTCCCCATGTTTTTCAGAGTCCTCGGTCAGTAGCAGCTCTCCAGGGTCTGGTCCCAGTTCACCAAACAATGGGCCCGCCGGAAATGTCCCCGAAAATGAGGCTTCAGTTATGCCTCCCACGCCTCTCCCTGAGGTAAGGCCCCTCTCCTTCTACTTCTGGAAACTGGTTCTGTGGTAAAGAGTGTTAGTTGTCCAGGCCCCCTCACTTTCAAACATTGCAGATTCATAAACAGAGCTCAAGTATTCCCCACTATGAAGAAAGATTAGCTGTCTTTCTTACAATGCCCCATATCGATGATAGTTTATATGTGGATTTGAATAAACTTGATTATATTTAGAGTTGTTTTGATAACATCCATGTTGGAGAAACACTGCCATGCAAGCCAACATTCCTACTTTCCCAGCTAAGCTTCTTCTGTATTGCCCAGTGATACACGGATTTGTCATCCTGCCTGGGTGTTTGTTTTTCTAGTAGGACTGACTACACCTATAAAAATCCAAGAAAGTCCATGGAAGCCTCGCACACTAACTGCTAAAGGGCAGGTTTTATTCATTTGGCCTGGAGTGTAACAGAAAACAATTGATGTCTGTATTATGATTGAGGGAGCTAGAGCTGTACCGAGCAAGCACTTTTTAGTATTTACTACGTGATTGTATTTTGCATATACCCCTTTATTCATGAATAAAAATGGGAACTCCATTACCGAAAGCGACTTAGTATAGAAGATTGTTTTAAAATATTATCAATTGTAATAGTCAGTGACACACGGCACTAAGAAGAAAGTGGCTGTCAGGAGGAGTTACAGTACTTGCTTTATTAGACGGTGCTGAGGTAGCAGTCTGAATAGCCGCGTTAATGGAACTACTCTGAACAGACTGGTCAGAGACTGAAGCCCTATTTTTTTTTTTCTTCTGTGTGTCATACTGCCTTCTTCCTATCCAAACTCTGTGCAGGAGTTGCTGTGGTTTGCTCTTGTGTGAAACTGTTACTTGCCTCTCCTCTTGTAGTTTATAGTCTTGGTACTTTGAGACTAAGAGACACTCACCAAATCTGTCATTCATTGGGACGTATCTGTAGTGTTCCTGCCATTGAATTATCCACACTGTACCAAAACGCTTCTGCCTGCAAGGGAATCGCTGTACTGTCTCCTGATGGAACCCAGTGATTTTGAGCAATCGTCCTCACTGGCAGAAATGTCCTCCAGTCAAGAGTTCCATACATGTCCACACACACACACACACACACACACACACACACACACACACACACTGTCACACACGTAGATGACTAGTCTTTATGAAATCATTAGGTAGAAATGGAGGTTGTCTCTGAAAATCCCTGGAGTCTCTTTTGCTTTAAAAAATTCAAGGTCTTCACATTGACCTTTGGTATCTCATAAACTCAAAATGCTCAGGAGAGAAGAACAGGCCGAGTGCAGGGCACGGAGAAAGCCCTAAGTAAGACGCTCACAGCACCTTGCTGGGATCCCAAGTGTCTAAGCTCACCTCACCCCAACAGTGGCAGATTCCCTGCCTGAGGAGTGTCGCCGTGAATGAGTCTGTGTGATGTCACCGCAGAAGTCACAGCCTGGCCCTTCATCCCTTGATTACTTTCAGCCCCCCCACCCCCCGGTGCCTGACAGAGCAGATGTGACTCCTCCTCAGATTAAGACTCCACTATTTGCCCGAGAGCATCAGTAGAAAAGATAAAGGCCTCCGAAGGCTAACCAACCTCCATCCAGACCTTCATGCTAATCTCTAAGGCATCCATCAATTTCCTGCTTCTTGCTATCTAGTTACTCTCTACATATTTTGCATTATGCTCTCCAATAATGATTTGAGCTAGAATATTCTGTGAATACTTGTGGTCCCACATGTAAGCAGGACTTTCAGGTGTCGAGACTGCATCCTCATATCGAGGGACTTTTCTAAGATCCCATAATTATTTACGAGAATAGAACAATTTCATCCAAATAGTAAGTAAATAAGTGTTATATTTCCACTTTCATTTGAACGATGCTCTTCTCAAGAACCACACAAACGTGTTGGGGTTAGGTTACAATCGCTCCTGGGGCTGTCTGCACTCTTGTGAAATGACAGCCTGTGGCTGGACATTCATCCGTGCAGGTAATGCACGGAGCGGCGATGTCAATGTAGTGGCTTTGGCTCTTTAGCGCATGCTCACATTTTATTAGATGCAGAAAGAATTACAGTATCTGTCTGAGCCTGTTTAGTAGAGGGGTGCAGAGGCATGAGGACAATCCTGTGGGATCTGATTACATTCAGAGCGGGGACAAACAAAGTGTGGTTTGAGAAAGGCTGGGGAAGGCATTCTTAGCTTTTCATTATAAACACATCCATCCACTTCTCTGTTAAAGTGGAATGAAAACATTACTGGAACCAAATGGCAAAATGGAAGGATTTTCTCTTCTGACTAATTGGGACCTACTAAACTGTCTAGATTGCTTAACCCTGATTTCATCCATGTATCTATACGTGTGTGTGTGCACAGAGACAGAGAGAATGAAGATTATAAATCAAGGTATTTTATTTATTTCAATCCGTTTTGTATTCTTCAATCTTTTACTCTCACAGACTAGGTTTGGATATCCTAACTTTTCAGCTAACTGTTGAATGTATTCCACCACTGCAAATCTTTCCTCCCACCCACACCAGGCCAAAAAAGAAAAACACAACAAAACAGAAGGAAATGTGATTTAGTGGAGTTTAAAGGGTAGAGGGATTTCTCCAGGTCAGTGGCAGGACACTCACTTCCAGTGCTGGCAAGGCTAGTTCAAAAGCAAGCAGAGACTTACCTCATAATGAATTAATTGTGTGTCTGAGCTGTGCTCTCAAAGGCCAGGCGGGCAGACCTTCCTGCACTGATGGGCAGCCTTTCTGTGGCCCAGAAACAAAAATGCGACCCTGATGGCTAACATGTGTTTTCCTGCTGCATCACATTCACGGAGTTCTCTAGTGTAGGTGAGGAGGCAGCAGAACTTAGGCCGACTCTCAGCGAATTAACATGCTGGCTGTGGCCCACTACCACCTAGAAAAACCAGACACAGGAAAGTGTGTCTTCGAACTCCCTGCGTGATTTTCACAGCTACCCTCTAAGATTAATAATAGAATGTGATTTCATAGCAACAGGAAGCTGGAGGGCAAAATTCTTCCCACAATGAGATTCCGAGACCCTCGGTTGTGTAATGCGTCATTTATAGACTATTCTGCTTTGATCGAATAACACAGGGGGGTAAAAGGAATATTTCAAGTTCACAGTCTGCCTGGGGTACAAAGTCACATTGTGAAAACCTGTCTGGATGGGAAAAGGGAAAAAAAAAAAAACAGAGTTGCGTGTGTCTCTTAGTGGTGCCGTCCTTGCCTGGCACACAGAAGGCCTTAGACCAACCCCAGTGACCAAGTTTAAAAAAAAATAAAGCAGCCTGGGTGTGCATGGCTCCCTGTGTGTGTGCATGGCTCCCTGTGTGTGTGCATGGCTCCCTGTGTGTGTGCATGGCCCCCCTGTTCCATGGCCTGTAACGAGAAAACAATGTACCTAATTCCTTCAGACCACACATGAATGAACGGGATTCTATTTGCATCTGCGGCTTAGGACATTGGAAAAGGGACCCCCAAAGTTCTTGAATCTGTTTTGTTTTCTATCATATAAGGTGAGAATCCCACCTGACTGAGATGAGGCAGAGGCAGGACTGGAGGGAGAATGGACTTGGGATCGCAAGGCAGAATGCCCTTGAGCATAGTGGGTGACGTGTCCGGATTCTGTCTGGAGGCTGGGCCTGGGCACTACTACAAAACCAGCTGTTGGCCAAGTTGCCAAACTTGTGTTAACCCCTCGGCTTCCCGGTGGGTGAAATGGTGGCAAGACTGGTTCCCGCCCCTTTGTGGAAAAGAGGTCGCACCTTGTGAAATCGGGAACAAGCTCATTTTTGCTATCAGCAGCGTGGACTCCTCATAGGGAAAACTCACTAAGTTGTGTGTCCTCAGGCCAGCAGCTCTCACATGAGAGCTAGTCTCCATCTTCCGTCGGCTCTGACCGCTTCTGTTCCTCTTCTTTCCTCATATTCTCAGTCCCGGAATGCAGACTGTTGGAGCTACTCATTTTACTCCCCTGCAGACTTGGTTGGGCACTCAAACCTCAAGCGTTTCTGTTTCCAGCTCCTGTCAGAGATGTCCCTAGCCATCTAGCTGCTTGGATTGCTAATACTGTGGGCCTGTGGGTTCAAATATGCTTCCATGGGTATCAGCACCATGACGTTAGATCCCATAGATTTATTTGATAGCTATCTTAGCCGAAGCCAAGCTGCTGCCTTATTTCTAGTTTGACATTAGTGGTCATGTCTGATGTTATTTTATTTAAAAAAATTTTCCAGCAAAAGCAAATGATTATTTTTTAAAAAAAAATAATTCTAATACTAAAGCTAAATGTCCTAAGATCCCCAGAGATGCTGTTTGTGTCGCTCCGGCCTCCCATGATTCATCTGCCTGTTGTTTTGTAATAGCTGTCATGGCGTTTGCTGCCTTATTTAAGTGGGTACCTCAGAGTGACGGTTCATATGGCAGCAATTAGAACTCGGCCCCCACTTGGAAAAGAAGTTGTTATGACACAATAATCACATGAGCCAATATTACAAAGCAAGATCTTTCATAAAAATAGAAATGCAGCATTAGAAAGCAAACTCCCAGGCCTCTTAGCAGTTCAGCTGCTCCCGCTGTTTCTCTGGAGGACCCAAGTTCCATTCCCAGCATCCATGTTGGGGGACACACAACCGCTTGTAACCCCAGCTCCGGGAAATCTGACACCTTCTTCTGGTCCCCTCGGGTACCCATACTGATATGTGCATACATGCACACACATACTCATAAATAAAATTTAAATTCCAACCTCCAGTTTTCTCCAGTGGAGTGCCCCTGCATATATCAACTTCCTCCCAAGGCAGGCCTCATGCCCAGGCATAGTTGGCCAACACAACATAGACTCCATGTTTTCTTCGTGGGCTCTTTGTTGATTTTGTTTTGGCATCTCTTGTCTTGATTTATTTGTTTTGATTTTCATTTGCTTTGACTTTTTGTTACTTTATTGAGAGAAGAAGGAGAGCGAGAGAGAAAGAGCATGACACAGAAAACTTGGGGAAGGCGAAGAATAGAGTATATGAAAAATGTAATAAAAATTATTGCTATTATTATCCTCAAAGTTTTATCTCACATTTTATGGTAATATGATCTTCGATGTAAAATGAAAACTTCAAACTTGGAGAGCTTTACTTCCTGGAAATAACTCTTTCTTTACCATGCAGAACTTCTCATATCATTTTTCTGAACAAAGCATAGAAAAGAGATACAATCTTGAAAAATACGGATAAAGCCATTCGCAAACATTAAGTCATTAAGGGCTTTTTAAAAATGTGGCTGTCTTGTTTTTAAACAGTCTACCACTTTAATTCAAAGTCAATTGACACAAGTATGTCTTCCTGTAGCCCATCCTGATAGACATGGATGCTACCTGACAAGATAGTCAGACCCTCTCTGTCCTGGGCTGAAAGATGTTTCCTAGGGAAGGTAGGTGGCTGCATCCACAGCCCACACATGGCAGAGCTCAGATGTGAAATATTCACAATAAACATTTTGTTTTAGTCATCTAGGTCTGTATTTCTTTTTCTGGTTCTCTGGCCTATTATAGATAATTTTGAATATTCAGTAAAGTGAGCATTATATGTTCATGTGTTCTGTGGGTTTATCAAAAGTAGGCAGGTATTATGTATCTGTTTTCAAGTCACACGTACAAGTAACAAAGGCATTTTATGTTTTTCACACACACACACCCCCGTCATCTTCCCTCACTCCCTCCTTCCTTTCCTCTTCTTCCTCCCTTTCTGTTTCTTGCCCGCAGAGCAGTGGCATTTCTGGGGTTTGCCCTGCGTTTTCTCTTACAAAGCATGTCTTTATGGTTTGTGTCTTGTGGATTTTAGAGAACATCGATGGCACAGCGTTGTGACCTCATCTCACGTCTTGCTTTATCGCTGACCACGTGGTTTAGATCCAGTAGTAGCTGCTGAATGCTTTTGAGCACTGTAAAAGCCTGCGGTGCCTGCTGCTCGGATTTCTCTAGCCCGTCCTACTCCTTGGTGAGACAGGCTAAGGAGTGTTGTCTCAGCCATCCTGACAGCCTTCATGGGAGATGTTCTGTAAGCTCCCTTGTCCAGGAGACGAGTCCCTCAATTCATGGTGTGTGTTGTAGTGACAGTTTATATTTCTGAATTGTTGGCGGAAGTGCTGTGCCTGTTGCTAAGTTCCCTCCGTTTAGAGAACCAACAGACTTGATTCCATTTCTTTAAGTCAATATCATCTTAGTGTCAATAGCTGAGTCTCCTCTGAGGGGCGTATTTTGCAGTCTATGTGTACTTTATGTATCTATAAGACCTTCTCCGAATTGACATTGTAGTGAGGAAAGAAGTTAAATACATTTTTGAAGCATATTACTAAAAGGTGGTTCCCCCCACTTCAGCTCCACGGTTCCTGGTGAATTGCCAGTTACCCATGAAAGCCTGGGATTGCATTAACTTCATCCTTTGTGCCATTCGCATGTTCTGACTTTACTGTAGTAGTGGTGGTGATAATAGACTGTTGATGCTCGTTCTCCTTTCTCTCCATAACTGACTAGCCGCTGAGGACTTCTTTGCCTGCCCACACCTAACACCCATACTCAACCCTGATGAACTGATCGTCAAAGGCTTCTGAAAGGTTATATGATAGCCTTACGTTTAATGCTTCTAGTTCGTTTGTCTACAGTGTGGATTTGCAGTTGTGGAAAGGTTTTATGTTAAAGCCACCTTTCCAGTGCTCTAAGTTGTGACACATCTCAGCAATATAGCCCCAAGAATGGGGTTTCTGAAACCATCTTCTAGAAATGTTCTGTGTTTAACTTTGGACTGTGCACGCTTATCACAATGCTGAGGTGGGGAGCATGTGCCATCCTGTGAGAGCACACAGTGGGTCAGTGCTGAGGTG
Organism: Microtus ochrogaster; assembly: GCF_000317375.1. Lineage (NCBI taxonomy): Eukaryota > Metazoa > Chordata > Mammalia > Rodentia > Cricetidae > Microtus > Microtus ochrogaster. The sequence goes on from NC_022009.1 coordinate 80,444,336, forward strand.
GGGAGCACCACAGCCTGTGAGAGCACACAGTAGGTCAGTGCTGAGGTGGGGAGCACCACAGCCTGTGAGAGCACACAGTGGGTCAGTGCTGAGGTGGGGAGCATGTGCCATCCTGTGAGAGCACACAGT
>NC_022009.1:80444919-80452754 GCF_000317375.1 Microtus ochrogaster
CCCTCATTGTCTATGTAAATGGCTCTGCACCATCTGTCTGCACTCAGATTTTATTAAGGCCCAGAACAGATAGACTGTTCCTATCAAAACCCTAGCTGGGGAAAGCTGTGAACAAAAAGGCAAATTTGTAGGGAACAGTTGTCCGGTTCTAGGAGGATCTAGATCTGCAACACTGGAAACCTTAAACTCCGTGCCTAGTGCCTCATTACAGTTGAGAGAGACAGCAATGTCTGTGAGAAGGAAAACTGTACCCACAGACATGGGCGCAGAGAACAGTCCTCGTGTTCTGCAGAACCTTAGGCAACGTCTGCCAAGGTCAGCAGTTCTATTTGTAAGATGGTCAGGGCTGTCTTCTTAGGAGGCCTCACGCTCTCTCCTTCCCTTCTCTTCGTAAGCCTTAGGGCTTTTCTCAAATGCGATGCCAATCCCCCTTGTTTCTCTTGCCTCCGTTGGGGAGGAGGGCAGTCGCAGAGTTGGATGGACTGGGAATGTTGCTGCTGGTCCCGCTTTGAGGTGACTCCTTTCCATGCGCATGCTCAGTTTCCTTGCCTGGACCCCGAGGTAGTCTAGGAGGATTAGTGAAGAAGATGAATGCACCACGTGAGAGATGACATCACACAATTTTTATATAAATTCTGGGGTCTGCAATCCCAGCACTTCAGCCGGGCCTGCCAGCTGTTCCCATCACCACATCTGGAAAGACACCGGCTTCCACACAACTGTGTTGTCTTCGTGTTATGGAGCGGGAGGGTTTACAGATGTCAGCCCACGTGTGGCGATGACTTCCTCTCTGTGGACTGTGGACTCTCCTGCCAGGGATTCCGTCATGGGGCTACCGTGGGAAGCAGTCAACTTTGAATGGCACTTCGTAATTGAAGTGGCTGTCTCCACATTTTCTCTGTTATGAATATAGATGAGTGGGCTGTTCCTTCATTTTGAAAGAGTATTAGCTGCCAGTGAGCTAATAAAACATTTTTATTTCTTTGCATCTTTTGTATTCCGTGCATATATTATATATTAAAACTGATTTCAAAGCCCATTTTATAAACAAAATAGTTGCTTGCTATTTTACTTTGAGCAAACACACAACTGTTACCAAAAACTCCTAAAATAAAATTATAATCTCGTACATTATAATTTAAAAATCTTTCCCAATAATTTTCTTGCTGTGTAGGCTTGGGCATCTTTAATTTCACCATATAAACTCAATGGAGCATTAATAGCTTGACATAACACAATTCTCATGCATGAATAACTGACATGTTCTTTTAAGAAGAAACACAGCCTGGGTTAGAGCTCCAGGCTGCAATGGGAAAACCCCATGCTATGCTTCTGCTTGTATTATGTTAAGGCTGAGTCTCATCTCCAAACAGTCCTATGATTGAGATAACGTTCTGGAATAACATCCTGTGTTTTCCTGGTGCATCACTCTTCGGTGACATTCTGAGGCTGTGTTGTATTGGCACGTGATATTTCCCCTTGTTAATTGATATCCCAGGTTTGTCCTGGGGAAAATCTACAGCTCCTCCAAACATGCTTGACAAGTTATTATATTTACTTTAGTCAAAGCCCGTGCGTGCAATATCCCTCTTGGAGGTGGTCTATTATTGGAGTCCCATATGCTTTTTGTTTGGGAAGAAAGCAGTCACTGTACCACACTGTTACATGGGGTATTCTTTTTCAGGATGTTGTACCCTTGGGAACCGTATCGGGCCAGAGTTCCCTGGTCTAATAAGACCTTTGGAACTCTTATTGTATAAAAGTCCTGGGAGGGGAGCAAGAGTTAAACAGAAAATGTAAGCTAAGCAGCCATTGTGAGCCACATGTGGGAACACACATCTCTTAGTGTTGGGTTAAAACAGTATTTGTTGTAAAACGTACCGAGATGCCAAAAGGTTGAGGGTATTTAATTATAAGTGCATATTACTGTCAAGTAGAGATCCTGTACTGTAACATTTTAAATTTAGTTTTGAAAGTATATGATGTGAAATTACACCACCCATAGCTTATTGAAAATTTTATACTAAAATGTGATTAATGGAGAAGCCTTCTGGTGCCGCTTGCTCTCCTGTGGCTCTCCTCTCAGAACAGCGGCTTGAGACTGTGGTCAAAGCTGTGGCTGTTGTTGTACGGGAAGGGTTGTAAATGTGCATCAGTCACCAACTTTGATTCTGGTATTTCCCTGATTCATGACAGACATGTTAATTATAGTCCGCAAAGCCAGGTTTCCAAAAGAATTCTTCACAATGAAAATAGAAATTAATTCACCATCTTATGACTTTCACCATATTATGACTTTCTGATAAAAAAATTCATTTAAATTTTATACTAAAATGCCTGAGTATTATATAGAAGCAAGAAATAAGCACTGGAGTCTTTCTTCGCTATGGTAACGTAGAAACTGCATTATGGAATTTAAGCATTCACCAAGAAAACTGATGAATTTCTAATATTTTAAGAATCTCCTTTTCTCATTTTTTTTTTCAACAGCAGCTGGTTCCGCAGCAACGCATTCTGATTCACGAAGATTCCATGAACCTGCTCAGCCTCTACACCTCGCCCTCTTTGCCCAATATCACTCTGGGACTGCCAGCTGTGACGTCCCCACTCAATGTGAGTGACGGTGCCCCCAGCCCAAGACAGCCCAGTGACACTTTTTACATGAACATGCTATGTCTTGTGCATTTGGATTTGCGAACCTTGTTAGAAACAGCATCCCATACATGGTTTGTTATTTGCTGCTTTGTTTAAAGGCTCTCAGTTTAGTTTCAACTCACAGAACTGGTTCACGTGATCATTTACAAATTACTTGATTGGGTAATGATTTCCAACGTAACCATATATAATCGTCTTCACATGCAGCTTTGTGTCTCCTTCCTGTGAAGGGGAGTCCACATTTACAGACCAGGAAGCCAAGGCTGGGGAGTTTAAAAGCTCAAGATCACAGACTCAGGGAGCGAGAGGCAGACTGAGCATCCTCTAGGCCAGAGCTCAGGCCATGAATCCTGATAGCACCTGTTTGTAGAATCCATCCCCAAGAGGCTTTGTTTGGTTCCACAGTGAAAGTTATGTATCTGGAAAATGAGCCCCAAGAACAACATTTGCCATTCTCAGTAGACTTCAAGAGAATTATTTAGGTTAAAAATCTTGACTACTGAAATAGGATCTTCAGGCAGAGTAATTCTCTGAGTAAAATAATAATTTTATACATACTCTCTAAAATAATAAGCTTTTTACTTCTTAGCAAATATTTGTCAGCTTCCCATGGGATAATTCACCACAGACGTTAGGAAATTAAACTGTGCGTACATAGACATCAGATGTTAGACATTGGAGGGGAAATCTGTCCCCACCCTTGTCACCAGGGTGGGCACTCACGGAGCCATGTCTTCTCTTAGTGCAGCATGTCAGGGTCACATGTGTCTTTGAGATAAGCATTTTATCAGAACTAGAAGTGTATTCCATGTGGAGTATTAATAGAACACAATATTTTCTATGACTATACACCATTTGTGAGTAGGCAGATTGAGAATGTGCCCACTATAATCCAAGGATTACAGAGAGAAGCATGAAAATCCTGAATCAGGTACATTCTTGAAGTTCCAAAGACTTGTAAACAGCTGGTTCTAATGGAAGGTAAAGTGGAAATGGAAATTAAACTTAAAATAAGACATGGAAATCTTTAAATCATCACTTATTAAGATTATTTTTATTTCTCTGTCGTTTGTTTAATGTCCTATAGCTACCAAGTCCCACACTTCCCTGAGATACCAAGCCCCACACTTCCCTGAGATGCCAACAGGCACTTGGATGCCTCCATTTTCTATGTTCTCAGCCACTGCCTCCTGCTAGCTCACACATGCACAACTTTTAATGTGGTCCAAGAAATTCTTTCCCAGAGGACTCGTACTAAAGGCAGACTGTCTTATGTTTCAATGGCAGTGCCATTTGGTGCCATTGGATGAATAAGCCAGTGTGGTTTGGATTAGTTTTGTTTTTCTTTGCTTCTATTTTGGTGTGGATGAGGTCTTCACAATTAATTTCTCAGTCGTATCAATCATAGCCTTTCCCCAGCAGAAGGATCTCTAATTCTCCCTCCCCCACTGCACAGAGGAAGATTTTAAGGGAGGAGGCTGGGCAGGCATCCCTTGTATATTAAACATCTGATTGAGCCACTCTGTGACTCAGACAAACCATTTACTTCTTCGTCCTTCAATTTCTCCATCACTGAAAATTGTTTTGCCTCCCTAGTGCACAGCAATTTTGAAAGATGAAACATAAGTTTTGGAAAGAAACATGCCACATAATTTTGAGGTATTAGCCTCCTGCTTTTGTAACACCAAAATGACCACCATTCATTAAATTTTTTGAATAGGATAATTCATTATTGCTCTTGATGATGTAATTATAATGACTTCATTACTGTGTTACCATGCCTTTCAAGTTCTTAATAACACTTTTATTTGATATCTGATTTCACTTGTAGTTTACTTTATTATACAAAAGTATCTGGGTTGTCATTTTTAATATTCGGAGATGTAGGGATCTGTTATGAATTAATAGAACATATATATTTAAATAAAAGTCTTGTCTATTTGTACCAGCTTTCACAGAGTGAGACAATTTCACTTTTAAAAAAATATTTGAAACTTATAGCTTTGTGAAAAATTAGAGGAAATGTTGTAAGAATGTATGTTTTGTGTTTGTCTTGAAATTCTAGAATTATAGCCTGCCTTATCTTCATCCACATGATAGCCTTCATTTGAATAAATGTTAACTTTCCAGCATACCTTTTTCTCAAGCAGTGCATTTTAAAGTATTATAAAAACTCAGCTTCCCTCTCACAAAGCCTAAAATTCATGTTGACTTTTTATTAAGCTAACGTACAAAAGGTACATGTATTTGTGGTTTACAACATTGTCTTTTGATCTACATAATGTAATGAGTTATGTTAATTAACATATGCATTTTCTTCCATACTTTTTTTGGGGGAAAACACTTAGCTACTCAGTAAGAAATTTTGAAGTATATTTTGTTATTTATGTAACCATTATCACCAGGATAAACGACATTTCACGACAAAACATTTAAACTTGTTTTCCCTGTGTAGCTGAGGGTTTTGTTTACTCTGATTTTTAATAGGTAACACAAATTTTCCTTAGGCTCTGTACAATGATACCCAATCGCTAAATTGTTTCCAATGCTGCAATTGTATATTTTGTTAATTCTTTTTCGCTGCTAAAAGTCGTGTAAAAGATACAGGATTATGCCTTTTCCTCTTCATGTTATCTAATAGCTCGAGGCCTGGTGTGTCACCGGGATGAGGAGGATTAACACATTGCTTCTCTCTGGGCACAGGCTTCTAATTCACTCAAAGAAAAGCAGAAGTCGGAGACACAGATCCTCAGGCAAGGCGTCCCTTTGCCTGGCCAGTACAGCGGTGGCATTGCAGCGCCCTCCAGCCATGCTCACGTAGCGATGGAGGGGAAACCCAACAGCAGCCACCAAGCTCTCCTGCAGCACCTACTATTGAAGGAACAAATGCGGCAGCAGAAGCTCCTTGTGACTGGTAATTAACAATGGCATCATTTTTCAAGTCCTTTTAGTACTGTTATCCGTGATCTAATGTAACATTTCTTTAACTCAAAACTGTAATAATGATTTCTGTTGCTGTACAAGTCCAGACACTTGGCACTGGGGGAGGAGGTATGAGCATTATGTGTTCCTGGTCTGTAGGCTGGAGCTGGGAGGGAACCCTTGGATATAACAAGCTGCATTGCTGGCTGAGGCTTCTGCTGCACAGACATAAGCTTGGTCACGTCTTGGTACTCATGTCTTCTAGCACTCAACCTACCAGTCTTCAGTTGTCTGGCAGATGCTTCTTGTCTTCTCTTAAAGGTGCATCTTTGTTTACATATCAATGTGTAAACACACTCACTCTCTCTCTCACACACACACACACGTGCATTTTGTTTTTCAGGTGGTGTTCCCTTACACCCTCAGTCTCCCTTGGCAACGAAAGAAAGAATTTCACCAGGTATTAGAGGTACCCACAAACTGCCCCGTCACCGACCCCTGAATCGAACCCAGTCTGCGCCTTTGCCTCAGAGCACGCTGGCTCAGCTGGTGATTCAGCAGCAACACCAGCAGTTCCTGGAAAAGCAGAAGCAGTACCAGCAGCAGATCCACATGAACAAAGTAAGCCATGAACCGACGTTAAGTACTAAGAGTACCAGTTTCCAATCATTTGGGAATGAGAGCGGGATGTTGGGAATCACATGCAAGGCAAAAGTCACCATGCTCGCGCAGACATCAGGGTTGTTGAACAGGACCCCAATACCACTGTCTTCACCATTTTCTGTCTACAGGACTGTTGAAGTAAGACTGAGATCATGGGTTAATAATTTGATTTACGGATCAGGAGGGTGTTCGTTTTCATTCACAGGGACATAAGTCCTGTGTGGATGAAGCCTCCTTGTGATGCAGGGTAAACATGAGGTTGGACAAGCTGGAAAGGTACCTCAGGTGCTGGCAGATAGGGCAGTGCAAGACAACGTGGTGTTTCTTGGCAACATGTTTCCGTCCGGGTTGTGTTAATTTTTCAGTAGGCCTACTTCATTCCAAAAATCATTTAAAACAGTATCGCTGAAACTTCTGGTAATTTCTTCCCAGTCCCTTGAAATAATGATGGCCTGTATCACTAAACCAACCACAAAGTAACAGTGACGGCAGTGTAATCATATCTGACAGCACAGGATAGCAGGTTCTGTGGATTTGTAGGCTATGATCCGTCTCTCGTGGTGCTCTGTCACATGTGTGCGTATCCTAACGGCACTGTTGTGTACTGGGAAACATGTGCACAGCTCAGCCTAGTAAAGGGTTTGTCACAGACGCAAGCGCAACAAGGTGAGCCCTGGTGGGTGCAGATAGCGTAACTGTCCTTTACCTCTTGCTCATGGCAGGAAGAGTGGGGGCTTCACTTTGTGCCAGCCCTATCCCACGCTACTCCCTCCCCACTCCCAGCTCTGCTCAAGGAGGGCGTCATGAAAAGAGCTTGGACTGAAGAGCTCTGAGCAGTCCAGCCTAGTCACTTGCTTTTTGGAGACAGTCTACTGTGAGTGGGTTGGGGTATCGGGGTAGAATTGAGCTCTTCCCAGCCTTCTTTCATGAGATCTTGTAGACCAGTGGTTCTCAACCTGTGGGTCGTGACCCTTTAGGGGCTTGAGCGACCCTTTCACAGGGGTCATCTAAGACCATTGGAAAACACAGATTTTACATGATAATTCATAACACCAGCAAAATTACAGTTATGAAGTAGCAGCAAAATAAGCTTATGATTGGGAGTTCAGCACAACATGAGGAACTGTATTAAAGGCCCACAACACTAGGAAGGTTGAGAACCACTGCTTTAGACTCTTTCTGAATTATTTGCTTGCTATAGCGTTTCACTAAGTTTGCTAACTTTATTTCTGTTAAATCAGTTTCTTCCTGAAGGAATTATCTTCATTTTCTGCCCACTGCATTGTTCATGGTTTGATTGCACAGGCTTACTCTTTAGTGGTAGAGTGAGATTTGTTTTGTGGTGCCCCAGAACAACTTAAAATAACTCCATAATCATTATAAAAACATGTCCATTACAAGAAGTGTATATGGGCTGAAAGAGTAGGAATCCTATGCTTTGACTCAAAGTTAGGTTTGCTTATAAAACTTGCAGGTGAACTTACACAATTGGTCTGCTAAGCCTCTGTTGGTACACATTTCCACATTTATAAAAGTGCATGAATATATATATATGTATATATGTATACATATATATATATATCTGTTGATAAATC
>NC_022009.1:80452909-80472795 GCF_000317375.1 Microtus ochrogaster
GTTTTATATGAATACCTTTAGAATATTTTAGAATTCACTTTTTCTGACTTGGTGTTTCAGATGGGATGCTAATGCCACATTTTACTCTTTGAGATCATGCTAGAGATTTGACAGGCAGATGCTAAACTCAATCTCAGAATCAACCTAAGATGAAAAGCAGGCATTTGCATTCGAGCAACAAGCAAAGCAAATCTTATCAGCAGCCCTTCCTATGTGGGGCTGACTCCCTGAAATCTGTTAAGAATTCTCCCCCAAATTAGAAACAAACCTCTACGCTGAGGTAGACGTTTATACAGTGGTTTGATTATTAAATCTTGTCTTAATTAGGTAGAATGAAGGCCAGAGAACTTCAAAGCGCCTGCTGACCTCTGTGTGTTAGCCCCTCTCAGCTTGGGCGTTTGGATGACTTGAGCACGTCTCCAGTTGGCTTTTCTCCAAATATATATTCCATATGTTTAGTCGAGTGGCATACGCTCCCTGGATGTTCTCTAGATTATGAAAATATTTGAGCTGTCCTCGGTTGTCTAAGGAAATGGAGAAGATCCTATTAAAGAAAATACAGAACCTGTATTGTATTCTGAAGTGTTTCCATGGGAACCAACAGGAAGTGAGTCACTGCTGGTCACCCTTCTGCCAAGGTGATGAGGTTATTTACTTTTTATTGGGCTAGTGCCCTGGTTCAGATGCCAAGAGTTGCTAAGTCTCACCTTAATAATAAATTTACGTGCATTCTGTCCATTTCCTTAGAATAATTATTAGTAAGAGACAAACACAAAACTTTTGCCATTTTCTCCTATCATGGATAAACCTTGATGCCATCCGTTCCAACTGGAGCAAATAGCAGGCTCAGTCCTTAGATCCTGGCCTTCGCTCATGCGCAGTCATGACAGGAAGTAGGCATATGTCAGCACCTAGGTGTGCAAATGGCATGCCCAAAATATATCTTCCTTTAGGTCTCTGAGCTTTTTATAGTGCTTTTCCCCTTGAGGACTTAGAGAAAAGCATGAAATAAGAACCTAGTTAAAAATAAAGGCCCAGGACCGTCAGATTGATCCATCTAAATGTGGTGCCCGCCATCCCACCTGCTGACCCGAGGTCCACCCTAGGCCCACGTGGTTGAGGCTGAGAAGAGACTCTCACGACTTGTCCTGTGGCTCCCACATGTGTGCTGTGTCATGTGCCTATGCACACCCACTCACACAAACAAATACAAACTAAGTAAATACATACAAGTGTCATAAGTATTTTAAAAATAAGGCTGTTTCTAAACCAGTATCTGGTTACAGAGTTGTACTTCAATGATATATCTGAATTGCCAATAAGCCCTAGAGAGCTTAGATGGAAACCGTGAAGAACTTATGAAATGTGTAATAATAATAACTAATGCCACCCCGGCTATTTGATTACTTGTGTCCTCTGCTTCGATGCCATTCACATGGGGTGTTTGGCCTCCCAAAATTATTTACCATTTATAATTATGTTATAAATGCTCGAGAGGTGGGCAGAAGTACAATATTTTTATTGCAATGTCTAACAGCAAGTAAAGGGGGTATCGTGAAAGAAAGGATAGGTCTAGGTAAGAAAAGGAAACTCATTCACAATGATTTACCACTCCATTCCTGAGTCTGAATACTCTATTTTCACTGAAAGTATTTTGAGATGGTTAATCGTGTAGAAATCATGTTTTGCAACATTTATTTGTTTTTGACATTTTTCAAAAGCAAAACTGTGCATTTTTATTGCTGGTATATGGTATGTGGATACTATGATGCCTTACATTTTGGTGAACTTTCAAAAAAATAAGCAAACAAAAACAATTTCTTCATCCTAGAACCAAAGCAAGGCAGTAGATTTTTGCCAATGTGTTTTGTTTCCCTTGTTGGAAGATAGAAGTCTCAAACAAAAATTTCACCAAAATATAAAAGACAAGCCCCCCAAAGTAGTAAGAGGTGAGCAATTCTTTTCTGAGCCCACTTTGAGTTTAAATATTGCCAGTTTTTATACCCAGGACAATAAACTATGATTGAGTTAATAGAAACACACATCTCCTACTAATATTAATGATTATTTCAACATAGTTTAGTAAAAGCACGAATCTCCAATCCTGTCACCGTGGAGCGTTGTTTTTGAAAACATCCTTTAGACGTTCTAGTTTAACTTTAACACGGGTCTCTGACAGCCCCTGCCCTCCCAAGCCCTGCATTCTCTGTGGCTTTAATAAGATAGCATTGATCCATGCCCAAGAATTTCTGCTTTAACTGAAATTTTCACACATCCGCTAATAATTGCTTTTTTAATATTCATTCCATGAAATGAACTTGACCTGAAGTTTCACTATCTATTTAACTAACACGTCCATCGACCTGTACCCTCTCGGCAGATCACTGTTGAATTTTGGTAGACAGTGCCTTAGGCACTGATAATCTGCACCCTGTCCTCAGGGAAGGAAGCAGAAGATGAGCTCATAGTAACTCGAGTAACACAGTGCTCAGCATCAGGACATAAAGCAAGAGAGCAGAAACGAACTTTTTTGAGGAAATAATATTTGAGATTTGTTTACTTACTTCTTGATTATTTTATGTTTATAATCTTTCTTCCTTTTCCTTTTTTTTCCTTACTGACTCTGTGATAAATATCTTACTCATTCCTATGGCTGGATATCAGCCAACACATTTTTTAAAACACATAATTCAAAAGATGATATCTTATGTATGTCAAGGCTCAGTCTAAATAAAAATATTAATTATTTATTTATTACCATATTTAAGCACTTTGACATGAGTATTATTTTATCATAATAAAAGTATGTCTAAGACATGGCCAGTGAGTTGAAGGCCAAACAGATGTTCTGTGTTGCCTTATTAGAACGGCTAGGTGGCTCTGTGCTGACATGCAGGGCAAAGTCCATTTCCGCTCAGCCCCAAAGATGAGCAAATAGGAAGTTTTCTCAACATTTTGGAAGAGACTTTGACCCTCAATCCAAGTAGTATATGTTTCATTAATTCCTTTTCATGTAACTGTATGAGTCAATGTTACATATCATCCCTACTCCGTGATGATTGATAACCACTCCCTGCCCCAGTCATCTGTACTCAGAAACCCAGGAGAATATCTTTCATGTCCGTGGTCACATGCAACAGTCCATGTGATTTCCTTCCTGAACTGAGTGCTGATACAGGCCTGCTGTTTGTCCTATTGGAAGCAGCATGCATTTTGCCAAAGTTGTTTTGAAGATCAACACGATCCTGTAGACATCTGTATCTTAAAACTTGACTGCTCAGAATCCGTAGTTCATATCCTACTCTTCACATTAGCTTTATTCTAACATGTCTACCCCTCTCTCCTCTGATTTACTCATGAGGTTTAGTTTTGAGACGTAATTAAAGGCCTGTAGCCATCTCAGCTCTGTGTGCTGAACCTTTTTGTCTTAGTATATTTTTCTGCTTCTTTCCTGTGGCCTGCATCTCCCTACCGTCAGTTCCCCGAGAGTAATACCTAAATAACACCAGCTTCTTTTTACATACAGCATCCACTACGCACCGAATTCTCCATGCCAGCATCTTCCCGTGCATTATCCCTTGAATGTTAACAACTCAATTTACAAAACCACCGAGGATGTGCATTTTCCAGAGGGTTCATCAAGTGTAGCAAGTTGGCAGTGCCTCCTGTGCACAGAGCTGGAGTCTGTTCTCCACTACTGTGTCAGTGATTTTAGTCATGTGCCTATGAATGAGTAGATGAGCGGTCCTTCCTCTGTCCGTCACAAAGCTACCGACCTCACATTAAAAGCAGAGCAGAAACACATTTTAGAAAGCCAGTGTGAAGAAATCCTATTGCCCACACTGCTTCCGTCTTCCTGGGCATTGACTTCTATCCAAGTACTCACTCGCTTGGCAGTCCCCATAGGTGGCCTTCGCAGTGGGACTCTGGGATGTCCCGTTGGATGAAGGCTTGCAAATGGCTGGCAGTCACTTGTGCAGGTAGTGCTGAGCCTAGCGGCAGACAGGTCACATTATGCTTTTCTCTTGCATGCCGCCACCTGGCCGTGTTTTAATGCTGGACAGACCAGCTTCTCGCAGGAGTTCTGAGCAAGCCCAAAGCTGAATGCTTACTGACTTCATTATGTTCTACTGAAATGCTAAGGTTGGCATCTCTTCTCTGGTGGTTGGAAAATGCCTTGTTTTAAGTCTTATAGAGCTGATGAGTAGAAACTTGAACAGCGCTTTCATTTCGGGAAGCAGGCATTACTCCTGTCAGGACTCATTTCTCTCCATCCGTCTGACAGCTTGTTTCCATGAGGGTGCTTTAATCACCAGCCGAGGACTGCATTCTGCCCATTAGATGGATACTATCTTCAAAAACGCTAGCACGCACTGAAAGCAGCTTTTATTACAGTAAAAAGCCCCCTCGATTATTTATCTATCTGTTGAACTTTATAAAAGAAAATTTGACTTTTCTCCTAAATAGACTCTGTTTTGACATGATTAGGCCAATATAAATAGATCCTTGTAGGTATGTAGTGTGCTTTTTTTTAAAAAAAAAAAAAAATCCACTTTTGTTACGAAACCAGCTTGCATCACCATGGAAAATTTATATAAAAGCATTTCACTATATAATTACAACTTGGTGGTTTATAATACAGAAAATTGCTTGTTGCTTTATTATTAGCTGTGATGAAATCTTGTGTTTGGAAATGAAACTAAGTGGCCATTCCCGTGGATGAAAGCCTAGTCTTCATAAACACCTCCAGCCTTGCTTTCCGAGCTGCGGCATCAAGGGGAGAGACCTCGGCCTTTATTTTTCAATCTACACATTAATCTACTCAGAGGCACTTTTTATTGAATAGAAAAATAGCTGAATAGTTACGATGAGGTAAGCGACCAGCAGAAAGAAAATTGTCTGGGGAAGGAAGCCGTGTGAACAGCGTGGCTCATTTGGATCTCAGGAATGCTAAATAATTCTGGTGCTTCTCAACCTTGACAAATAGTTCCATTTGACAGAATGAAGTAATTAAGTCTGGATAAGGAATTTTTAATCTAGCTTGTGGTCTATAGAACTGAGAACTGCAAGTGTACAGCAGATTCTTTCTTAGAGGTTTGAGCAACATTTACATCCCCAATTTTAGTTCCATATTTTCTGTATTCCTCAGCTCTTTCTATAAATGTTTGGTCACACCTGAGGGGGCCTAGGATCCAGAACTGTCATCTGTTATAGAGTTTCTGCTTTCCCTAGGATGAGTCTCACCCAGATCTGCAATCCCACAACCTGCGTGTCCCAGCGCCCTCTTACTAGTTATGCATCCGGCCGCAAAACCGTAGTTAGACAGAGTTAGTGCTGGTCCGGAGGAACTAAGGATGCCCCACAGAGGTCTTAGCTCATTTACAATTATGGTGTAAGTGTAAATAAAAATAAAGAAAGTATGCTCTTTTCCTCAGATGTCCCAAAGACATACAAACTGCTAACAATAACCAAAGATGGTTGTGTGCAATATAGAACCCACATGAACTGCGAAACTGAGGCCACTCAATAGACCCTCTGAGGGACATTCCTGAAGCCTTGTAACTTTGGGTGGAGTAGTCAACATTGTGTCTGATCATCCTCTGATGAGCAAATCCCAGAGGCTCGGAAGAGAGGATGGCTTGAGAAGATGTCCATGACAGAGCCTTACATTAGGACATGGAGGTCCTTGTGCAAACCATAGCATGCATAAGCGTGAACAACACTGTAGCTCTGTTTTCCTTATTAGGTCAGTAAGATGGCTGTCGGGAAGCAGTGGGCTGCACACACTGCACACACATGCCACCTGCCCCAATAGCTATCATTCGCTGTAAACCAAATCACCATATCATCACCATATCCTGCGCCAGCTCCCTGCTGCGCCTGCGCATTTGTCATGAAGCAGGATTTGCTTTCTCTTCGAAACAATATTTTGATTGGTGATCAAGCTTTTTATTGAAGTGTAATTTCTACACAGTAAAATATAACAGTTCAATGAGTTTTGACAAATCTGTATTGTCTTAGCATTACCAAAATCATAGCATAGAATGAGTCCCTCAACTTCCCTCCTGCCCCTTCTCTAAAGTTAGTTTCTACCCTACCTCCTGGCAAAGTCATCATTTTTTTTAACTAAAGATAGACAGTAAGACATATCACAAGCACTGGAAATTGTTTTAAGACACTGGCTTTCCCTATAGAATGCTTGGGGAATTGTTTTCAGGGTCATAGAGCATCAGCCTACGGTGTGGGGTTCAGGCTGGGAGCTGTCTGTGTGAGCAAGCTTAGTGTCTTAGGACTACCAACTCCGATCACATTCGAAAATAGATTCCAAGCCAAGCCTACATGTTGGGCATTCTCCAAAACATGAAATTGCAGGAGTTGCAGGCTTATGCCTGTCCCCTCTTCCTTTGATCATCACCATTCGGGGTTTCCTGTCTCCATTCTTAAATGGCCCATGCACTGTTTCTAGTTTCCAGGATGGAAGGATTGATCAATAAGGAGATGGTGAGAGATGGAGGGAGGGAGTTAAGCAGTGGTTGGAGGACCTGGCGTTGAGCTGCTGTCTGTACTGAGACTCTGGTAAAGCCACCAGGCATAGAAATAAAAGGGCTACTTCCCAATGTGCACTTTATCTCTTCCCCTAAAGAGTGAAAGAAGAAAATGTTTTAAATGTTTTACCAGCTGCAAATTGGCAAGAAGATGATGAAGGAGAAATTTCAGTATTATATTAATGGCTATAAATGGCAGAATTAGTTAAAACACAAAGTGTGGAGGACAGCTAGTGTTGTAAAGAAAAACTCTCAAAAAAAATCTATTCTTTGGCTAAAGTTTGTATTTTCTGAAAATTCAGTCTACTATCTGTTTTTACCTCTCAAAATGGATCCTCTAAGGTGACCATTGCTTGGTCTGTACATCTCTGGGCTTCTCTGAAAATGATGTTGTCACTGCAGTCTGTGTCGACGTGGCCTTCCCTCCTGAGGAGCTGCAGTATGAACTCCTTTTCCTCCGCGTTCTCTGACTGCCAGTTCTTATGTCCACGTTCCCGACTCAGACCTGGGAGGGTCCTCCCTTGACCAGTGCCTTCCCAGGGCCTCCCAGCTAATGCTTAATAAGTTAATGGTTCCAGGGATGAAAGCCCAGATGGACAACTTACTCAGCAAAGCTAAATGGAAGATGTTTTGAGGGTTTTTTTTTCCAGAAGGGACTTGTCGCTGAAATGTTAAGACATTCTGAGAGCCAGCTGTCTTTATTACAGGCACTGTCTGGATAATCATTGAGAGTTAAAAAGATAAAGATGAACTTATCCAAAACTCACTTGGTCCTTTAGATCAATAGATGTAATCAGTAGGTAAGGGTGTATGGCAGACTTTTAATCATGTCAACAATGAGCGAATATTTAGAGACGTTGTCTTCTTGTCCTTCATCTGGGCCCCACGGATTATTTTACTGAGATGCACAGCATCAAAGTGACACAGCGCCTTTGGCTGGAGGACAGCGCTCCTCTCTAAGTAGACCTCCTGATTTGAACGTCCTCCCAGTTCTGCATCTTGTTTTTGAGAACAGTTGGTACATACCTAATCTATTTGTGAATTGAGACAGGATTTTATCATTATTTTTAAGTCTAGTTTCCTTGGAGCTGAAGGAAAAGGTCTTATTTTCCAAAAGAAGAATATTACATTTATTTAAAAGAAAAGGGAATAAAGACATATTTGCACTGTTGCCTAAGGAAAATCTGTCTTAAAATTCAAGGTAGAATTTTTAAGAAGTGCTGAGCTGCTTGAGGGTTGTTCTGCAGAACTGTAGCATGCGAACCCCCGTCCTCACTGGGTTGTTCTGCTTGAGGGTGCAGAACAGATCTGCTTGCAGAACAGATGCATCAGAACCCTCGTACTTGCTGGGTTGTCCAACAATGTCTGAAAGTCATCTGTAATCAAGAGTGGGTTTACCCCTGAATACTGTTTTTAGTTCATGGTTCATAAATGAAGATTTTTGTGGACATATAAAGGATTTCGTGAGGAATATTTAAATTGTAGAATTTTAGCTGTTATAATGAAAAGCACTTATGGCTGTACTATATTTAATAGAGTTGAAACCAAGCAATGTAACTTTCATAGCAATGAGCTTAATGTGCTAATATGCTGAAATTAGCAATACAGCTTTTCAAACAGCGTTGAATGAATTTATATCATGAATTGATAGAATATATGATTTTGTCATGAAATGTAAAACACGGAAACTACGACTTGCATCCAACTCTAGGAGGAATAGGTAAGAACTGAAGAGCTTAATTGAATTCCTTACTTGAAAACAAGGTATTTTGACCACTGGTCATAGTTCCTGGAGAGTATTCATGTGAGCGTGTGTTTGTCATGGTGAACACATCCCAGGGAGGTCACGCACTACCTGTGGCTTTCTCAGAGCCTGTACAATGGCAGCAAGGTCGTACAAAGACCGAGGGGCACAGTGTCCCATGAGGAGGAGCACAGGCTAAAGGAAGAAGAGGTGCTGTGTGGTCCCTGTCTTCGTCTCAGGTGGAGTCCCCACCAGTGTGGCTCACCTGGCGTCAGGTGGACAGCGTACAGTGTGTTTCACAGACAGGGACTCAACAGAGGTTCACACAGGCTTGTGCCTTTGTCTGTCACACAGATGTTTCTAGCCAGCCAGGCAACAGACTCACTTTGCTGGGGTATCACCTCCAGATGTTCCACTAAAGAGAGACCCTGCCACCCCACTGAGAGTAAGCAGACATCCTTCCCCATCTGTGGCCACTCAGCAGCAGGGCAAATTAGAAAAGGGTTAGCTGTACCATCTTTGTAATGGTTGTGTTTGGAGTTCAAAAACACATAGAAAACAGCGTAATACGAATACTTACAAATAGTACGCAGTAACTGTTCATTTTAAAAGTCTAAAAGAAGTCAAACCTGGCAGGCAGAATTTCTCTGTGACTTTTGTTTGTAGATTTTTCTTGCTGATGCTAATTGCTAATTTTTCCACTCTGGCAAATATGAGTGTTTAAATGAAAACAGCTTTAGTCAGATACCTAAAATAAAAGAAGAAATGAAAATTAACCTTCTCTGTGCATTTATATCTCGTGAAACTGGCTTCAGGATGTCCCCGCTGCCTGATTGTGTGTCACAAATATTCACAGAGAGCATCTTCGTTCCTCAGATGGGAAAGTGGAAGATATTGATCATGCACACAGTACCCTACATCACAGTCTGAGGGGGAAAGTTGGAAAGCTTTGCTACCATGCGTTAGGTTTGCAGAGATCTGTGGTGCCGTGCCATGAGGTGCTCAGATATAAGATGATGAAAGCCATCCACCCTGTGCTCTTGTGATGTTTGAATTTCAGTAAGAAACCCAAATAACTGTTAACAAAAATAACAACAAAATGCAGGGCCATAATCCGGGATACAAAGAAAAATATATTAGTTAAATGGTGATACAATTAAATGCTCTAAGGAGCCAGATCAGGCATGTTGTTGTGAGGAAGTAAAAAGTACAGAGTCTGCCAAGGTCTCGTGCAAGAGCCAGGATGGCATATTCATGTTTACAAGATGGCCAGAGGCCAGGGTATCTGGAGCACAGAAATGGTAGGTTACAGTACACCGTAAGTAAGGTGGGACGGGTCGCGGGACATCTGTGGACCACTTTAAGAGGTTTGGATGCTATTGTAAACATGGTGGGAAGCTCTCTGACAGTTGTGTGTGGAGGACAGATGGTACCTAACATAGTTGGAGATGATCAGTGGAACCACAGTGTTGAAAGGTTCCACACGAGACAGAAGCCCAGAGTCGAGCGTCTCAGGGAAACACTCGGGGAAGGAGCAATAATGCTGACCACAGGAGTTGTAGTGGAGGACGGTGTCCACACTTAGGCTCCGCTGTGCAATCACTGTGGAGATTGTTGCTACAGACGCAACAGAAATGCAAGGGAGACAAGGATCAAGTTCAGCTTCACGGCTCGTGGAATGGGGTGTTGGTGCTCACTCCACGAGAAGACGTGGGTGAACGGTGGATGGAGTAGAGATTACCTTGGTGCTGTCGGGAAGTTTATAATACCTTCAAGATATTTCCTAGCTGAGTGGTTTTGGGAAGGTGTTAGATGGGTGTTTAGAGTGCATTAGAGCAACTGGAATTGCTCACCTTGCTCAATCACCCATCACAACGGGGCTGCTCTCTTAGAAGAGGAGGTAGACAGGGAGATTATGAAATGCGCTCCTTTTCAGTCACAGGTTCCCATTTTGTGTTCATGGGGATGGCACGCTTTCTTTTGAATAGAGATTCCTTCTTCAAAAAATAAGAGTTTAGGATGTTATAAGACATTTTGCAACTCCAAAATACACACACACACACACACACACACATATACATGCATGAGTACACACACACATGCACATATGATTTCAACTCATAAACCACTGTTCTGTCAGGAACCATTCCTTTTACAAACACTAGTGGAATTCTGTTCTTGGAAAGAAAGTATTTGTCGTGTGGCTTAATGACAAAGTGATGGCGACATCATTTTTTCTGAATGTCTTTATCCTTCTCTTCCTGTCAGTACCTCAGTAGTAGAGGTAAAGTCAGGGAACTCACTGGAAGCAGCATTGTTCCTCAATTGCACACTAAAAAGTATTGTCTGCAATGCCACGTATGTATCTATGTCAGTGAATTTGCAAATTGAGTTCATGAACTTGATGAGGTGATCTCTGGGAGTTTTCAAGATCTTATAAACACATTAAGAGGTCAAATTTTAGAAAGATTTCTGTTGAAAGTACATATATGTTCCATGAACACCCATCTCAGCTTAACATACTCACTGTTGGTGAGAAATTTCTGTTCTGGTAAGTAATGGCATTTGCCAGCACGAGTGAACATAGCCTCTCTCTTTACAAGGTGCTATTATTTGCATCTTGTTTGACTTTATTGCTCGACCTTCCCTGACACCTGTCAGTCTCCTGTTTAAATGGCCGTGGAGGGTAGGGGTGAGGACAGGCCGTAGAGAAATGACTCAATGCTCTTCTTCCAGAGGACTCCAGTTCAGCTCCCAGTACCCGTGTTTAGTTTGCAACACCTGTCTTGTTGGCCACTTCACATACATCTGTAACTCCACCTCCAAAGGATCCAACCCAGTGTGCTGTCACCTACGCACATGGCATCCCCATCATATAACCACAAGGAGATTGTTATTACACACAAATGCCCAGCCTTAGCTTGGCTCGTTTCTCTCTGGGCTTTTATCTTTCCCTAGTCTGTACACTGCCCTTTACTTCTTACACCATGGTTTGCTGTGGAGCTGTGTGGCTGACCCCTGATGTCAGCTCTCCTTCTCCCTTTGTCCTCCCTGATCTCTTCTCTTCCTATTTATTTTCTCTGCCTGCCAGCCATGCCTGCTTCTCTCTGCTGCCCCACTATTGGCCATTCCGCTCTTTATCAGACCAATCAGGTGTTTCAGACAGGCAATGTAACACAGCTTCACAGAGTTAAACAAATGCGGCATAAAAGAGTACAGCACATCTTTGCAGCATTGAACCAATGTTCCACAGCACAAACAAATGTAACACATTTTCAACTAATAGTCCACAACACATAATGATAAGCACATACATCATAAACAAAAATAAAATAGAATTCTTACAATGCCCACCTGAATTTGCCTCTGTGCTGCTATTATTGAGCTCAACAAGAAAGTTATGAGTCAAATGGTATGGATGAAAACGTAATTGACATAGCTTTTAAGTGAGCAAAGGAGGAGAGGCGAAGATGAAGAGGGAATTCAGGTTCTGCTGTGAAGGCAGACGTGTAACGGTGGAAGATGTCTTCTTTCAGATGAGTAAGTTACTGTAAACATGCAGGCGAGACAAGCCCAGAAAAGACGTGAAGTTCATAAAGGTAGAGAGGAAGTTATTAGGAGCTACTTGGCCTAGGACATAAGCCAAAGGTGTGACTAGGGTAGGGGACAAAGGTCCTGTTAATTGTAATAGCAAGGACACTGTTTCCCTGCCCCCATAAAGTGTCTGGAGTTGTCCTTTGGGTGCTTGTATGTTTTGAGTGAAATAACAAGCAAAAGTACCAGCAAGGAAAGATTTGAGAAGAAAGGCAGTCTGGCGAGCCAGGAACAAGGGTGGAGCGAATTAACAGTGGGGACAGAGGAATGCAGTGGGGTGTCTTTTACGTGCAGAAGGAAAAGCCATGCTATTGCACATGCTCATTACAACACATGCCGAAGAGGGCACGGGAGCTGAAAACAGTGCACGCTGAACTTGGTCCTGCAGTGGAGGAAGCAAGCAGCTGAGGCAAGAGATAGCCGTGGGAGAAAGGCTTAGAGGACACATGGCTTCCCTAAGAACATTCCGCGAAGGACCCATGAGAAGGGATGGATCCAGAAGCTCCTCAGAACTGCCCCCGCCCCCATCAAGTAGGGACCTTTGCCACCACGCATCTCCTGTGCGTCGGACTGTCCGGCCAGTCTCTTACAATTCCCTTGCCACACACCCCATGTGGGGTTGTTCCTTTCATCTGCTATCCTCGTGAAGCTGTTTCTGGCAATGTTGTTTGAACACCTGTGTCTTTGGGCCTCCTTTTCAGCGTTTTCTGACACGCCAGCCTGTCCCATTCATTCTGCCAGCGAAGCTGTGGTATCAAGAGGAGGTTTCCCATGGTTCATTGAACTTCTGTTCAGGAAGAAATGTCAGTCATCTTCTTGTAAATATTTTCCTTGAAGGCCCTTGCACTTTCTTGTCCTCTTCTCAAATTCATTCTTTCTCCCCATAAAACTGCGCTAATATCCTATGGCTATCGAGCGAGGGTGAGAGCTGGACAGGGTTGAAAGGGACCTGCCTGCTGTCATTTCTCTGAAGAATGTTTTTCTCAACTCTGCTGTTTCCACCAAAAATAAGACTTTTCTTTTATTTTTTTTTCTCATTTTTTATGGTCCTGAGTGTTCTTTCTCCCCAAACCTGCAGGGCCAGGTGCCCTACAGTTACACAGCCAGAATTCAAAAGGAGTGTAGTGTCTGCTCCTTGGGCTCTCAGCCGTGTGCAAACAATTATGTGTTTAAGACAGGAACTGCTGATTACTGCTCAGAACTAGGACAATTATACAGAAAATAGTCTTCGAGCATGCACTTAAAGATGTTTTAAGGATGATGGGAGGAATTTCTCCTTATGCTGACTGCCCAGGAATAATAGAAATTAAGTTGTCAGCACGAAGGAAATGAATATTGAAATTGTCTTTCTTCCTTTTGATATGGATTTTAATTGGTATATGTTTTCTTTGCTTGATTATCTATCTCTGCTGGGCTTGGAGATATTTGGGTCTTATCCTATTACAGTTCATTTCTGTATATTCTTGTTCTCCACCAAAATATGATATGAGCCATGACACTTTTTACGAAATATTTTCAGTCTATCTGCCTCCTTTTCCGCCTTCATCCCAAACAGAACCTTCCCAGCAACGACTTCCGCCATCTCACTTCACTCCTGTGCCCACCTGTACACGCAGGGTGCTACTATGACAACCAGAGTTTATTCTTTAAAGTCCTTGTCAGATATAAAATAAAATCTCTGACACATGAGATCAAAATGCAGTGGTCTTACTTCTTTATAACGCACTGAAACGAGGCCAGAAAGGTGTGCCCATTTCCCAGTCATTAGCAGTGGCTGGAGCCTAACTGCCACTAAATAAATAGTTGTTTAAAAAAATGATGAAAACTTCCAATATGCATCCCTGCAGTTAAATTTAAGGCATGTACCAGCATGTTCAGGGCTGCTTGCGATGGATGGATCACATGACATCTAAAGAGCTTGTCCTTCAAAGTTTGAGTAAACTTTTTATTCAAACATTAAAACGTGCTTAGATTTTTAAACCCTGTTATATGTGAACATGAGTTAAAATAAAATTCTTTGCAAAAAAAAAAAATTCTAGTTTTGTTTTCCGCGATCACATTCTCTGCTGCTACTATCCAGGATGGCTGGAAAACAGTTACACAGGTATCGACTCAGCCAAGTAAGGAAGACATCTGAATAGTTTTTTTTTTTTATTTTAAATCTAGTTTCTTGTTTACTCCTTATTTAATCACATTCGGGTCCAATCAAAAATATATATGCCCTTCCAAAATGGTAAAGATCATTCATATTTTTAAACTTCAGAATTCTACAATGAGTATTTCTGTATTTTACAATTCTATTTCTGAAATACTGTCATAATTCGATCCTATGGGCACCAGAGAATTAGTTCTAAAGAACCACTACCATTTAGGTTGGCGGTTTTATAGCGGTTAGTATTTGCTTAAATGTGAGTTTGAAGAGGTTTCTATGCTAACGTCAGCCTTTCATGAGAAAGGGTCAGTCTCAAGTTTACTTATATTAAGTAGACTTTTGAACTACATCCTTATGAAAGTTTTGTGGCTTCCGTGGACAAGATTTATCCACCTTCTTCCCTTAATGCTTCCAGCACTTTCTAGCTCAAGTTGAGGTATTAAAAATGAGAGTATGAGTTGAATCTGTTGCATCAGGAACTATTGACTTCTGAACCCCTGAACACTCTCTTCTAGCTGCTCTCGAAATCTATTGAACAACTGAAGCAACCAGGCAGCCATCTTGAAGAAGCAGAGGAGGAGCTTCAGGGGGACCAGGCCATGGAAGACAGAGCGACCTCTAGCGAGCACAGCACTGGGAGCAGCCGTGCTTGTGTGGAGGACACACTGGGACAAGTTGGGGCTGTGAAGGTCAAGGAGGAGCCAGTGGACAGCGATGAAGATGCTCAGATACAGGAAATGGAATGTGGGGAGCAGGCTGCTTATATGCAACAGGTAATAGGCAAAGATTTAGCTCCAGGATTTGTAATTAAAGTCATTATTTGAACATAAATGTGTTGCAGATTTTGCTAAATGATTATCATTACCTATCAGCATATATTTCCAATTTTAGTGTTTAAGAATTCTAAAACAGGTAAAATGATGTTTTTTTTTTCTTTATAAAGATCACTCTATACTGATCTCTGAATGAGTATGGGTATCAAGGTTTCATTGAATCTTTACTGGTAAGAAAATGCCTGTTACACTAAAATTATGCTATATAATATCCAGGAAATTAATAGGCTTTAAATCCATCTCAAAGCCTGATACAACAGTTACTTCTAGTGAAAATGAACTCATTGTTGTTTTTAGTTTTATCTGCTGAGGTCTGTGAGCACAGAATGTAGTTTACAGCCTGATCAATGAAGCATTCTATTAGAAATGATGTTTTTTAACATAAAGAATTCATTTTTTTTCATACAACTGTACATAGTGTATCATACCATAGTCTTGAACACTGTTGAAGGTAGTCTGCTCCCTGCCCCCTTTCTCTCTCTCTCTCTCTTTTTTTAAGTAGAAACCTGGCTACCGTGCCAGCAGCTCTAGGTTATTGCGTAGATCACAACTGAAAACCTTAGCCATTAAGGTGGTTTTGAGCAGAGATGCAAGCTGAAGTTCAGTTTTGACCATTACCTTATGTCTGACGCAGCATTGCACAACGCTTAAACCTTGTGTAAGTTGCTGATGTTGAGTTCTGAAATGGAATCCATGCAAATGCTGTCACGAAGCGGCGTGCAGCCCTGTGGTCCACGCAGATGCTGCGATGTATGCACAGCTGCAGAGAATGTAGTACGATTACCACCTGATACCAAATTAAAAGCAGGCTTTCAAGAGGGTGACTCACACTGACGCCTGGTATCCTTAGGATTTCTCTCATACCGTGGTATATACCACATCATTTTGAGAAATAAATAAAAAAAGCTGAGTGTTGGTTTAACAAGACAAATCTGCTTGTATATGATGGCACTTCCAGAAGGACCATGTCCTTTGATGCTGTAAAAGCACAAACAACTTTGAACACAACAGAGACCGAGACGATGTTTATTTAAGTCAGTTCTTTGTTAGGGTCCTGCTGTTCTACAGAAAAGCAGTTCTGTGAGGGGACAGGAAATGTCTCGTGGAAACAGGAAGTTCGAGTGACTCGTGTTCTGGGGAATGTAGGAGAAACAGTCCGAGGGTAGTGTTCTACTCTTTCAGTTTTTAAAGGGTATTCTATGAATTGATTTATTGGCTGGGAAAATCCCACCATGAGTTGGGAAACCCTTACGGAAGCTATTGGCTAGAACGTTTTCTTCATATTCCCTTTTGATATGTTTGCCTTCTTTTACGGGTTTACTTTTGTTAAGCTAGTCAAATGTATGCTGTATTAAGACCCCTTTGGTATGGATAATCCAAATTGACCTAGAATCTTCCTGAGGATTTTTTCTATTAAAATATTTATATTCCTTGATCCCTGCTATTTAAGGTGTAGTATCCTGTTTCAGGAGACAGCACTTTTGCCAAATGTAGACATGGTTCAACTGTATGTTATTAGCACGTGTTGTTTACACTTCGCTGTGACATTTAAAACTATTTCTTTTAAAATGTTCCTGCTAAAGATACATTATCCTTTTTTAAAAAGTCTCCATTTGAATTAAATTAACATAACTAGAGTTAGAAAGTTAAAAGTTTTTCCACATAATGAAAATCCTTCTGATAATTTGACAGCTAGTTCTAATAGGTAACTCTCCCTATCACCAATACGTTTGGGTTAATATATTCCTTCATATTAAAATGACTGTTGTCAGTTGTTTTGCATTAAAAATATGGCATGCCTAAGATAAAATTGTATATTTTTCCATCTCATAAATATTCATTTTCTTCAAATTCCTTTTTCAATCTCATAAAAAAGGGATAGTGCATCTTTTAAAACACATTTTATTTGGGGAGGAACACGTGGCTGAGCAGACTTTTGTATAATATTTCTTCAAAGATATGTGATCAAAAACGAAAAAAACTATTTTTTATAATGTCATTGGAGAGAACTTCATCAGTACATTTGGTGGACGTAATTGTTTGAATTTGATAGTCTTTGAATTTAGTCAAGAAACTACCTGGAACCAGTAAAACGAAAAGCTGGACATAACTAACCTTAGAATTAACCAATAAATGTCTCTTCTAAGATCTACTGTATTTATTATGATTTACACCCTTGGAGGTGATATCCTGTTTTGTGTTGTAAATATATTGTCTGTATGTTTCCCTTCTTGCCTTCTGTTATAAGTCTCTTCCTTTCTCAAATAAAGTTTTTTTTAAAAGATCCCTTTTCATACATTTGGCTTTGTGTAAAGTTGATATGTTTAATGGAATTTAAAACCTGTACATTAAATCACATATACAAATTTCCATTTTTTGTTGAAACAAGAAAATGAAGGTATTTTGAAAAGTTGCTTCTAATACCATTTAAAATAACATAAAACAATAACAATCTCGAACTATTTGTATCAGCCATTATCAACCAGGAGACAGATGTAAAATCAGTTGCATGCTCCATTTTCTAGTGTGGCCTTTTAAAGGATGTGTTATCCTCCTTGGTATTTAAATTAAAATGTCATCCTCTAAATATAAAAGAAATATAAATAGTCCCTAGCGCTATTCAACTTAAAAATTATTTTAAACTTTTAACATGGGCTGTCAAGAGCTCTGCTACCAAGCCTGACAACGTGAGTTTGATTCCCAGGTCCCACACTGTGGGAGGAGAGAACTGAGTCCTCAGACTGTCCTCTGACAACACATTGGCTCTGGCACACGTGCACACAAACACACACAAATGTAATTAAAAATTTAAAAATAAGCTAAATATGCTCCCTTGAATATAACAAGCTCTCAATAAACGTTAAAATGAATCTTTTTGCAAATACCTTAATGCTGTCTATTACGGTGAGATTCCAAACCGCAGATAACAGCGACCGTGAATACACTTAGGGAGAAGAGGGACAGAATGTGAGAGAGAAGAGGGATGGAGCACTCCCCGTGTGTGGTGGCAGTTATTGCTTATTGCGATGCTGTGTGAAGAGCGGCAAGCCAGATAAAGCAAGCTTTCCTGTGCGCTGAGGTAGTGTGAGGTGATGTGAGCCAGGCCCGGACTGTCCAGCTTATTCCCCTTCTGGTTTGTTGGCAGCAGAACTTACTGTCAGAATTTCAGAATGTGCTACTGTGTGCTGAATTAAAGGGGTTAAATATGATTTTTTTAATGTCCTCTGGTTCATTTACATTGCCCTCTATATATTACTCTATGGTACTGTCATGAAAGTTAGTGTTTCTGGAGGTCAGAACCATACAGCTGCGTATTACATGAGTTATCCTGCTGGCAATGGTGGAGGTGGAGGCTGAAGCAGAGCTTCCTGCTTTTCACAGAAATGAACAGTTGTCTGTAAGAATTTTTATATTCATCATACTTAGTGTTTGCCGAAAAGTATTAAAAAGGGGATTCAAGTTCAACGTATTTTTAAATCTAGTACCTGATTCATATAGATATTAATAGCATAGTGGCTCTTAGATTTTGTGTTTTTTTTTTCAATAATTGAAACATGTAGTTCTAAATAATTGTG
Source organism: Microtus ochrogaster (assembly GCF_000317375.1). Taxonomy (NCBI): domain Eukaryota; kingdom Metazoa; phylum Chordata; class Mammalia; order Rodentia; family Cricetidae; genus Microtus; species Microtus ochrogaster. The sequence continues at coordinate 80,471,353 of NC_022009.1, forward strand.
TATGGGTAAAAATAGGTATACAGTTAACGATCAAAAAATTCAAGTCTGTAGTTGTAGCCACTCCCAGTGAAGAACTCAGAGGTGGAAGAGGACTTGGAGATTGTTTCCCTTTATTGTTAACTTCTCCACACACCCAATTTAAAGAGAAGACCGCAGGGCAGGACGGGGAGGGAGTCACAGAATGCAGACAAATATTAAGGACCCAGAAATGCGGCTTTTGAGTCCAGCTAAGACTCTAAGTTTTTATGTGTTTGTATTCATATTCCTAGCACAGTAACTTCCTGGAGTCTTAGCAAATGTTTAGACAATGCTATATTCCTGCATCTTTTTGATGAAATGGATTTTCATTTTAACTATGGCCGACTTAAATGCATGAAGTGTAGTTGCGAGCACCTCAAATCTATTAACCTTTTCCATCCACCTGTACCACGGGCATTTAGGGTGGTTATTGCATGAAGCGATCCTGGCAGAGGCCGCCCACGTTTGATGGGAACCTGGGCAGCCCTGACTCCTGTGCTGTGCGTGCAAAGATCCCTTTCTGCATATCCAAGATGCCTACCCCCCACACCTTAGTCAGCTGCTCCTACAGTTCTCACAGTCTCCTTCCACCCAGATCTCCCCATTTCCATTAACATTAACTGATTCCAATCAGGTCTTTACATCACTACTGTAAATGACAAGTGCCGAGTGTTTTCCTAGTTCAGAGATGAGAGTTTTGTGCATGTGATTTCATCTTGAAATGCATCCATGTTTCCTCATGAAAACACGTACGTGAGTTCTGGGGGTCCAGTTTAGGTCCACTTGTTTGCAGTGGAAGCTTTGCCATCTGAGCTATTGTCCCAGCCTTATTTTTCATTTTTTATGGCAGTCATGATAACAGCTGGGAAGTGCTATGATTCTTCAACTGATATCTACTTTTCCCTGGGCTACTGATCATGAACATTTTTTTTTCCATTTGCTTATTTTCCATTTGAGGAACTTCCTTAGAAAATATCTATTTACATACTTAGTATTTTAAAATTGTCCTTTTGTTATTGAGAGTTAATAAGTACATATGATTCCAATTAAAATGTTACTCCATCCTGTGATTTTTATAATTTCTTTGATAGTATACTTTGACTATCAGACACTTTCGATCTTACTGAATGCCAGTCCACCTTTATTTCCTCTTATTTACTATTTATAATTTTATTTATTATTTATAATTTCCTTGATAGTGTACTTTGACTGTCAGACACTTTGGATCTTACTGAATGCCATCCACCTTTATTTCCCTTGGTTGCTTATGCTTTAGATGTGGTTGAAGAAGCCATCTTCTGACATGAAAGCACAAAGACTTACTCTTATGTTGCCTTCTACACATTCTGCAGCAGGCAGAGTTTGGCCTGTGGCTTGTTCTGAGTTCTATGTATCATTACTAAAGTGATTTTGTCCAGTGCTCCA
>NC_022009.1:80473760-80476978 GCF_000317375.1 Microtus ochrogaster
GCATCCAAACTGCCTAGGCTCCCACAAAGCCAGTACGTGCAGTAGGATCAAAAACCCATTGCCATTGTTCTTGAGTTCTCAGTAGTCCTCATTTTCTAACATATCGTGTAGTTTGCTGCTTTGTTTTGCCTTCACACGGAAGCATGCAACTGCTACCATCTCGGTATTTATATAATTGATATTAATTGGATGAAAGAAAATAGGTTTATCTTTTTATAAAGAATGCCTCGTGGAGGTGTACTTCTCAAAATGAGTCAGTTAATTTTCTCCACAGATATAAAGTCCTATTTTTGCTACTCATATTTATCTCTGTCTAATTTCCGCTTCAATTTTCATGTTGTGTTAATTCTCGTGCCTTTTTTTCCTGTTTTTGTTAATAGAATTTTTAGAAAGATTTCAAAAAGTTCACTGTTAAATTGGATACCCACATATAACTACAGAGCATTTAACGTGTGGCTGACTAGAAACAGAACTTTTCCAAAGGACAAAGTATTGCCAAGCTTTCAAAGACATAGGAAAATATGTATTAGTATGGAAATCATCCTTACTGGGTACATACTGGAATAAAACGGTTTAAATATGTGGGAACAAATAACATCAGTAAAATTAATCTGATTTGTTTCCCCTTTCAATATAGCTAATCTAACAGTCAAGATTATGCATGTTATTTTCATGTATGATGCATGCTAATTTTATTTGTCACATACATGAATTATATATTAAATATGCTATGCAAATAAATGAGTCATACGCTGAATATGTTTCTAACACCAGGAAATCCTCATTTCAGTTTCTATTTTGGAACTGGATAGAACTCACCCCACAATTTTGGCGATGCCACTTGTGAGATCTGAATGAACAGATGTCATACCGGCGGTTCCTCACTCTCGGATGATGCAGACAGCGGAGCTCTGTACTTTAGGAATGGGTCAACGTTACAGATCTTTCCGCTTTGCCATAAAGACAACTCAGAGCTTTAGTTCCACCTTCATTACTATTTGTAAGGGCCATTCACTGGTTCTGCCTTTCTCCTCTCAAGGATGAGGAAGAAGCAAAGATGCTTCTTCTCCTGAACGTTATTGACAGTGAAAGAGCCCATCTGAACCCAAGGATAGCTTACCCCTTAGTTATCTTTGGTGGTCCTGTCTTCTACGTTGTTGTTGCTCTCTGTCTCTCTCTTTCAAACCACCACATCTTTTCACCCCTGGCTTTCGGTTCCTCAGTCACTGCCCTAATTAATGCCAACACAAATTCAGGCTTGTGTCATGGTGATAGACTCCTTTGTGTTTGATGTGCCCATCGAATTAACAACGTAAGAAACCATTTCTTGTCTCTGCAGCAAGTTCTTGGTTCGTGCAAATGGCATCCTGGAGTCCTCCTCATAGTCAGCCTCACACTCTGCCCTGGGACGTTTCCCAACCTAAGATGTCGCTAGGATGCAGACTGAATAGCACATTTTCAATGGGGATGCGGGTCTAGTCAGCACGGTTTCTTCAAGTTTTTATTCCTGCTTTGGGAGCTTTTACTGCCTTTTCTAAATCCTGTTTTTGCTTTGTATAGTATCTCTGAGTTCTCCAACTCATTTGACCTCTTGGAATGAGTTCCATACTCTTGTATGAGTAATTCTTCTTTAAATTTTTCTTCTCTGTTATTGTAGGCTCTTGTCACTGGGTTCGAGGGGAATATACTGAGTTACCACAGTTCCTCTACCACGCGGAATCTATGAACTGCCCCATTAATTTCATCTGAGCAGTTGTTGGGTTTCATTCTGCTTCTCCACGTGATAATGGCTGCATTTTCCATGTTGTTTTACTTGCTGGTTTTTATTTACTGCCTGAGACAGAGCCTCCCCCGCTAAACTGTTTCATGAGCTATATCTCATTGGTAGTACTTTCTTTAAGCTAACACTATTAGATAGCTACAATTCATTTTCATGGCGAATAAATGATAGTTTTTATTTTATGAATTTCTTGGCTAATATCATTCATGAATTACTTGATTTTATATATTTTATGTTCAAATATGTATCACAATATTTTGTCTACACATTTAGATGAAGCACTTTATCTCATAATGGTCATGACTTCTTAATTAACTTTTCACGTTTGTGCAGGATCCTCAGAATTTCTGAAAATTGAAATTTGAAAAAGGACATAATGATTTATATTAATATTATATCAGAGTATATAGAGCTCATCTTTACCTTAGTAAACTATGGCTAACCATAGAAGCTGGTATGTTCATTTTTACAATGTATGAACCAGTCTTTGGACAGTGGTTGCTCTGTCTTTGCAATCTGCACATGACAACGCTTCATGATTGTAACCTCCGAGTGTCTGTATTGCTGAATGTAGAGGCTACAAGAGTTCAAACTGAAACCCCATTGCCTCGCAAAAACTGCATGTGAAGACATTTATTTAATCATCCCAAGGCCGTGCTGATCATTTGTCAGCTGTTGTAATTATTATAGAAATTGTAAGTTAGATCCCCATGAACAATCAAAAGACAAAGTCCTGAAACCTGTGGCACTGCCCAGCAGTTCACAGGAGGCTCTCCTTCGGAGTCACATGGGCTCTGCCTCATCTCGTGCCACAGCAGGTGATGCTAATGATTTCATGTTTTGTTAGGGTTGGGGGAATTTTTGTCTTTTGAGACAGAGTGTGAAGTATAGCAGGCTGGCCTTGAACTCCTAGTGAACTCCTTATTCTCTTGAGTCCACTTCCCTATTTCTTGGCTTACAATATCACCCACTTGATTCTGTTCCTGTTTTCTATAAAACATTATGAGAATATGTTGTCTGTGTCTAGTAGGTAAATAATAGAAGGGCATGTGAAGATATCATTTTTGCTGGTTTCTTTACCTTAGAGAACTTACTTCGTGAATTTAAATAGCCTTTAGCCTGTTAATTTCTTTCAACACAGAGGACATATTTCTCTGATCCATTGTTTCAGTGTTTTATCTGAGTGTTGGTCATGTTGGTTGATCTTTAGCTATCTTTTTGTTCCTTTAACATTTATATTGTGTGAAGTAAAATGCCCTTAACATCATTTCTTAAGTATATATTTTAAAAGTTTGTTTTTGCTTTTTTTTTTACATGATTGTCTGACAAACCTCAATATAACACAACTTGATTCTGTTGCTGTTGTCTTTCCTTCCCCACACTAGACTGGGTCTCTCTCTCTCTCTCTCTCTCTCTCTCTCTCTCTCTCTCTCTCTCT
>NC_022009.1:80477078-80485507 GCF_000317375.1 Microtus ochrogaster
TCTCTCTCTCTCTCTCTCTCTCTCTCTCTCTCTCTCTCTCTCTCTCTCGGTCTCTTTTTCTGTGTCCTATATGCTTGCGACACGTGTATCTGTCACTGTATTGAAGCTGTAAAGGTTTCCCCTCAGAAAGAAGTTCGGAAATTCAGAACTGTCAACTTCTCATATTGGCTGTTATTCCATAATAATTTGAATTATTTTTAATAAAGTTTATTCTTTGGCCACTAAACTTCACAATTTTTACTGAGTTTTAAAATTACTTTTCAAAATATAGAGTACAAAATCCACTGTTGTGTATTTTGACAATGTATCTATTATAATCTAGATACACAGTATTTATGTCACTCCAAAAAATCTTCTCCTACTTCCTTAAAACCAGCTCCCCATTCTCATAGTCTGCCCAGATCCAGGCAATTATTGATTACCTGTCACTGTTCATTGCTTTTAATTTTTGTCAGTGAATTGAAGTTTTTTTTTTAAGCCTATCTGTTATACTTTGATACTTTCGGTCAAGATCTGTTTTATTCAGACAAAAATCTTTCTGAAATCCACTGATGTGTCAGTAGTATTGACTTCTAGTTCCATTGCATGGATACACTGCAGATATTTATGCAGTGATTTGTTGGTCAAAACCTGAGTAGCATGCTCATGTGGGCTGTTGTGATTGAAGCTTCATAGATATGAGGCGGTGTTTTATAGATATTGGGATTTTATTTTGATAATTATATGAATATGGAATTATTCAGCTGGATGCTAATTATATGTTTTGCTATATAAAAGCCTGCCAAACTTTTTGTAACTGGCTGATCTGCATTTGGTCAACAAAGGATACTTCTATCAGTCTACCTCCTTGTCAGTACTGGGCATTGCAGTATTGATTGACACATGCACTATATTACTGTGCCCACTCAACTGATGCTAATTGGTTCTTGTTGTGTTTTAACTTGCGTCTCCCTGACAACTCATGTTGTTGAGCATCTTTAGATGTGTTCTTTGGCAATTCTTGTACGTGTGAGTCATTAATTCACTCACATTGCAGACCTTTCATCGGTGTATCCTATTATTGGCTCAGGGAATAATGCATGTTTTGGATAAAATCTTCTCCAAGTTCCATGCCTTGGAAAATATTTTCATCTACCCTGTAGCTCACCTTGCATTCAGAGAAGCAATCTTTAATTTTCATGTGCCAGTTCCTTCCCATTTTTCTCTATAAAGCCCTTATTTCTTCCAGTTTACCTTCATATTTAGAATTTTGTGTGGAATGAAGATAAATTGGAGTTCATCATTACATCTGGCTATCTAAAATTTCAGCACCATTTTTTTCAAATATTGTCTATGCTATTTTGAACTATTCTGGTACTTTCTAAAAAATTGTTTGAATATAGTGTGTAGGCAAATGTCGAAACTCTGTTGTATTCCACTGAATATGTATCAACACGACAGACTCTACGTAGTGGATCTTAAAGTCACGTTGTGCGCTCTTTCTGTGCCCCTTAGTAGTTTAGTTGTCTTGGTTTTCTGCAATTTGTTTATCACTTGCCTAAGTATATCCATCCTTCTTTTAATGACAATTTTCTTTGTTCCACTCCCTTTATAAATCTGAGAATTTGAGCATCTTACATTTTGAGAAAATGCAAGATCTTCTTTGTTCTAATACTTTTCCTCCTGTTTTTCTCATATTTTCTACTGGGGCTATAATTGTACATACGCTGGCCTTCGTCATTCTGTTTATTTCTATGTATGCATCTTCTATCGCTATCTCCCTCCTTTTGTTCTAGTAAATAAATATCTGCTAATCATGTGCAGTGACTTTTCCATCCACAGCATTGTTTTTCTTACCTGGAAGAGTCCTTTGTTCTTTGCTGTAGGTTTCCCGTTCCTCCGCTCTTCATTGCTATAGCCTCTTGAACTGATTTTGTTAGCACGGTCTCTGTGTTTCCAGGTCTGCTACTACGGCGTAGTTCTCCTCCTGAGTGCACTTATGTTTTCTCACTCCTTTTCAGACGGAGTAACTTCATTTAGACAGCGGACAGTTTGAGATTGCTAGCCTTCTTGACGGCGTGTCCCGGAGTTTCCTCTGAGCACACAGCTGCCTTTGATTTCAGTGTAGCTTTTCCTTACTCTACCATGTGAGTCCCCGGACCACACCAGCTACGCTGAGAACTTGGGTCGTTGAGTGACACAACATGGAGTCCATTTAGCTCACTGGGACAAGGGGCAAGGGTGGTGAGGAAGAAGGTAAGAATTTATCAAGAACAGCATTAAGACAAATACAGCTACTTTGGGGGAAACTGCTTTGGTTTAATTTTAAACCCATCTTCATCTAAGAATCCTAACTCTTATTGACCCCTACCAAGTCAGTTTTTGGGGATGGTTGGGCCATTTTCTGCTAGGCTTTGGGTTTATTAGATTTATATTGAAGGAATTCAAGTGCATATATTTTATATTTATTTCATACATAAATGTGGAAGAACAGCCATGAAGTTTCACTTATATGTACACAAGGCAACACAGACTGAATCTTCAGTGATGTTGATGAAGTACACTGCACTTTCATGGAATAAAGCCAATATAAACAATGTCACCTAATTTTCAAAGCCCATTTGAATTTCAGTTTAAATAATTGGCCTATGAATTTTTATTCCTGGAAGAGCAGCTTTTAAGATTCCACTTGCAGAAGCTCGAGTAATCCAATGGTGGCATACTGGCAATTAAGGCCCCGAGACAACAGAACAGAGTAGAGACCTACAAATACATCCACACAATTGATTTTCTGTGGAAGTGTCAGGAGTGCTTTGGGCAATGGCAGCCTGTGGCAGCAAATGTTGCTGGGACATCTGAATTACCATATGCAGAACAATGAAGTTTGACCCCTCTGACCTCAGGAATACTTTACAACAAACATCAGCTAAAATGGATTATTTAGATATAATACACCAAACTATGAATCTATAAATGCTAACAAAAAACTTTCAGGGACACTTGCCATGGTATTAATATAGGCAATCAACTCCTGGCTAAGACTTTAAGACCAGAAAGCAGACAGGTAGATGATGTGAAACTTGAAAGCCACTGCATGCCAATGGAAACACTCCACAAAGAGAGGAGACAGTCTCGTCTACAGAATAGGAGAAAATATTCGTAACGTGTGTCATCTGGTAAAGATGATTCGACATTTGTAAGAAATCAAACATCTCCATAGCAAGACCATAATAAACTGATTTTTAGATAAACGAAGCCCTTGAACAGTAATTCCACAAAAGGAAATAGCTCGGTGTTCATATGTGTATGTCATGACGTGCAGCACAGCTAATCACCAGAGAAAGGCAAGGAGCACAATGAAGAGACATTGTCTCACGTGTTCTCCAATGCCACCTACAAAGGGGACAGAGATAGGGTCCGGAGAGGATGGACTCAAGGGAGCTCTGACACACTGAGCAGATGTGCAAGCCGTCCCCATCTATGAAAACAGTATGACGACACCACAAACCGTTGAAAGAACTGTTAAATGGCTGGACAGTCCCACCACTGAGTACTGGCAGAGATGAAATCACTGGGGAGATGTCTGTACAGTGATAAGTTCCCTGGGACCCTGTTTGCAATGGACCAGCTGTAGGATCTGCTTCCGTGTTCATGATCAGATGACTGAGTGAAGGGAAGGTGGTTTAGACACACAGAGGGATATTATTTCTACATAAAAAATGAAGAAATCCTGCTATTTGGGACAATTGAAATGACTCCGGGGATCATTAAGTGGAGTAAGCCAGGCAGAGAAAGACAAATCACACACACTATCACTCGTGCAGAATATAGACACTCATAACATATATGAAGCTTGTTTATGTAAGTGGGAAAGTCATAATCTGTGGTGATTCTGTATTTTCTGTATCTTTAAATTAAAATTCCCTTCCACTCTTGGAATTCACGATTCCTATTAGATTAGATGGTTTCCTTGCTTTCATTTCTTTTACCGTGTTTAGTCACTGATTTCTTCATCCAGATTGATAACTGGGATTTCATAATAAATATTTTACTGTTAGAAATAACTGAAAATGAAAAACTCTCATTTATAAAATCGAGTGGCACCTTTCAATTACGCATATTTTCTAGAAACATCAAGTATGTGTGTGTGTTTAAAATGATGTGGTCTTGTATGATAGCCTAGAGCTGAAATAATTCAGAGCAAATTATTCTATTCTGTGAAACCTACAAGAGGAAGAAAATGCAGTTTCTCAAAAAGTCCCCAAGGGCGGTGACTCTTTGGTCTTACTCTCTCAATCTGCAGTGAGGTTTAAAAAAAAAAAAAGAGAACACATGAAACTGGTAGGGACATAACCATTTGAACTGCGATTTTTCATGTGATTCAGAAGTACTGAAGCTTCTACTGCATTTGACGTATTAGAATGTTTTAGAATACTCAGAATACTGGCTTGTACTGTGGGTAAACCTTGAGAAAGGAGTCCTTTTCCATAGCCTTTAACTACTAAAGACTCATGGATTACTCTGAAGCAATTTCGGAAGTTCTTAGACTTTGGCGTTAAAGCAAAGTTCAGGTAACTTAGGTCAATAAATGACTTTAATTCTTGGATGGGGTGTTGATACTATATGTTTTTTAATGGTTACGCTTTCCCCATCACCAACATAAAAGATTTACTGTTACAGTGTGTGTGGCCAGCAGAGGCATGTGGAAGAGCTGTTTCCTGCTATTTGATTTAATTAGCCCAGTCACATGCCAGCCTTCGGGCACGTCACTCTGGACCTCTGAGGCTCTTTGTCGAAGAGATGGACAATATCTTGGCTTTGTTGGGTAGCTGGGGATGCTGCAGCTAAAACCACTGAAATCCCATTGTTTGTTTAGCCAGATCGCTGCTGTTTCACCATTTGGCTTTCGTTTTGATTTGAAGGGGAAAAATGACATTTTGGCCTTTGGGAAGTGAAAACAAAGCACAGAAGAGCCAATGCTCTCACTGCTTTAATAAGTTTGAGAGCATCTGCGTTTTCTCATCTGAAAATCTAGAAGAGTGTGTCTCTAAGTCCTCTGTTAGTAGACACTTAAGACAGCCTTGTGTTGCTGTGACTTCTGGCCTGGCTAGCACCCTGCTGCTTTAATTCAATACTCTTTTGTGGGTTCTTGATTTTTATATATTTTAGTGCAATCGTTGTCTAATTGGACCGCTAAATCTTTTAATGAATTCGTTGCTGAAGAAGACAATATTTGCTTTGTTTGGAAAGAGGGTGTGTGCTTTGTCTTGTTCAATGCAAGAGAGTGGTCAGCTCGCAAGTTGTTCCCAGTATTTAAAGTTTCTTCCCAGATCAAAGCAACCCATGTGATAAAACTTTTAAACATCTACTTAATCATACTTTTATTATACACCTAAATACAGAAAAGCTATATAAACTTATGAATTTTTGAAAAGAAATAGATATAAAGATGGATGCCTTATCTTAGAAACACAGTGTGGAGTGGTGTAGTCAGAAAAACAGCCATTTCCCTAAGGCAGTGACTCATTCAACATTATCACCACCACCACCATCACCTCCACCACCATCACCACCACCACCACCTTTCCCTCCACCTCCTCCTCCTCCTCCTCCTCCTCCTCCTCCTCCTCCTCCTCCTCCTCCTCCTCCTCCTCCTCCTTTTCCTCTACCACCTTCACCTCCTCCTTTTCCTCCTCCACCACCACCTCCACCACCACCACCAAGAACAATAACAGCCATCAACAGCAACAACGTGACCCCTACCACACCCAGCCACACAGGTGTCACCACCACATTGAGATCAGAGAAGCAAGTGTCCACCTAAGAAAATTCCTTTTATTGGAGTATTTTAGGAATGACTGTCTAAACTTAAATACAAGGAAGCACACTGATTCTTACAAATATATACTTATGTGAGGTAGAAGTCATTTTTGCTGTGTGTGTGTTTTTTTTTTGGTGTTGATGTTTTCTTGAAAATGTAAATTACAATGACTAAAGCTTGAACTGAAGTTAATTAAGAGGTGACAGATGACAGAGGTCATCCTAAGAAGTTTTAAAGAAAAAAATGTTTAAAGTCTTAGAATAAAGATTTTTAAATGATACAGCTTTATTCCACTAAAAGTACAAACTTCGTGCTACCTTAATATATTTTACAAAAAAATCGTAGTAACTGTGAAGGAAGTTGTAAGTTTTGAATAAATCCGTGGAAATGTGGAGCTGCTCCAAGAGTCCTTGTCAGTCAATGGGCTTGTAAATTAACAGGACATCCCGACCACAGATCCACATTTTTATACAGCAGCATAAAGTTTTGTTTCATATACAGCTATGAATGTATGGCTGCTTTATGGACTTTCCAGTGTCCCTCATCTACTTTTATTGAGATTTAGTCCAATAAACCAGGGTAGCTTAGACTAGCTTAATAAATGTGCGCTGAACAATGACCCAGTACTGAAACTCTTTCCAAGCCTGCAGAAGAATATCTGGAATAACAAGACGGTCATGTGCCCTTCCCAAGAGCAGTGGTCTATTAAAGAAATGGGCTGGGAAGGCAGTGTCATTTCTAACATCGCATGGGGAAAACACCCACCTGAAAATCAAAACTTGGTACCATTTTTGGCAAAGGTCTTGTAGCTTTAGAGTTGCTGAGCTGTGGTCGCAACCCATATGGAGTGTCTGTGTTCTCTACAGTGGTCATGCTAAAGCAGAGTTTAGCATCCCCCTGAAAGCTTATGGGGAAAAGGATATTTAGGTTCCTACTCGGCAACTTTATGCCCCCTAATGTCTACTGGATGACTAAGAAAGAGATCCCATCAATATAATAGCTTTTTGTTGTTTTATGATGATTGGTAACCCCCTCCCTCCCTGTGTGTGTGTTCAAGTATCCATATGTATGCAGGTAAGCATAGGTGCATTGGCCAGAAAATAACCTCAATTATCATTCTTCAATGTTGTCTCGTATTTGAAACAGGTTTTCTTATTGATCTGATGTTCTCATATCAGGATTATAAGAATTTATCATTGTGCCAGCTTTTATGAACTTCTGTCTGAGAAATAGAACTCAGGTCCAAAAGCATGCAAGGCAAACTTCTTATTTATTGAGCTATTACTCCAGCCCACGAAATGTCTGTTTCTTATTAGAAGATGTGAACATTTTTGACTCATTCAAGGATAAAACTTTAACAAACAGGAAATCATTATTTATAGCTTTATCTGAAAATGCCTGTTAATAAACTTAAAATATAAAAATTTGACAAATTCAAGTTTTAAGTGTATTTTTCTCAATATGCTTTTAATTGTTTTAAAAATAATTTTCAAGTCTTATTACATCCACATATGTATTATATCCATACATATCTATGTCCCTGTGATCAAAAGATGATTTTTGAGTAATTTAATTGGCAACTCTTTTTAAATTATAACCATATTACTCATCTTGTTTAGTTCTCAAATGCACAACTCAGACCATTTAAAGAGCTCTCTCGGGCTCTTACATCAAGTATATTATCTAAATTTTAATTATATTCCTCCTAATTTTAAATGCAAAGTCAAATTCTGAAAACTAAACTAAAGGTTTATTATTCTTCACTTACTTGTGAACCTTACTTCTTACCTCAAAGAACATTTGGCTTATAAATCCCCCTCCCCAAATACTAAGTGTGTGTGTGTGTGTATGTTTGTGGGTGTGCATTGTAATGTGGGTGTGCTTGTGTGTGTGTGCGGGTATATTATTCTGAATGATTTTTTCTAGTGTTCGCTTTTTTTTTTTTTTTGTCATTGAAAGCTTCTGCCAACCAAATCTGTACCCTAGAGCCAATCCTCTCGCTGTTTAGCTATTTCTCTTGATTTGAAGCACTTCAAGTTTGAATGTGAATTGGTTCTTTTATACTCTAATCTGCTCTCTGGTTTAATGTGGCTTTCTTTACCATGATCCATTCCTCCTTAAGGCTTTACCACGTTTTGTTGTTATTGTTGAATAAAATGTCATTCAATCTCTCTTTGAAGGTAATTGATGGAGCAAAAGCTGTCCTCCACTTCGCTGTGGTTGACCACAGCTGTTAGAAAGGCTAACTGGAGCACAGGAGAAAAGAGGGGTCCTTGCAGAACTTCTCTACAATCTGATGGTGTGTTGCTGGAAAACTCTGAGAGCTGTCTGTGCCATGCCCGCTCTTCAGTCTGGCTCAGCCCTCCTGAGGGCACCTGCCTCCTCTTTGGTCCTGGCCTGTGAGATGGCAAAGTGAGACCAGAGGGAACAGTTTGGTCTAGTTCACGGCCACATCAGAGATTTTTAGGGTTTGGTTCCTGGGTTTCTTCATTTAAGAATCAAAAGTTACTTTGAATCTGCCACATTTTACTTCTCCAGTTTGATAGATAGGCAGTGTTTATCCACAGCTAACTGGCAGCTGTCAGCAGACAACCAGTGCTGAATGGTTAGCTCAGTTTAAAAATCTCTG
>NC_022009.1:80485684-80510216 GCF_000317375.1 Microtus ochrogaster
GAAAAGGCTTTGTTGAATGTTTTTTAAAATGTCAAGTGAATGCTGATTTACTATTTTTGAACTAGAATTGGCAAATAGAGTCTCTCCTGAAGGGAGGGAGATGGGAGAAGCATATTCTCTTCTGACAGACTTTCTGATATTCTCAGCAACAAAAATAAACCAGTTAAATTAGTCATAAAATATATGTAAAAATAGTCAGCATGTGCCAGCATTTACATTTTTACAAAGAGCACTACCAAAAATAGCGCAGAATGAAAAATTTTATTAATGGCAGACATGTTCAATAAGAAGAAGAAAACAAACCACAGGAAAGGGAAGTGAATACTGAGAACTTAGTGGCAAACACAGTGCCAAATAATTGATGTATATCAGTTTGCATTAGCCTTTATTAATAAAAATAAACAAACAAACGCAGGAGAGTCCTGGGCGGCTGGTTGCAGAGGCTTCACCCAGTGATAGAGACCTTGTTTCCACTGCCATCCAAATCCAGAGGGGGAAAGGCTGACACGGTCTCCCTGACAGTTCCGCATCATGGCATGACCATCCTGAGAGAGGATCTAACTAGCAGATACATAATTCAGAGTACACATCCATCAGCTTCAGCCCTCAGAACCACTATCTCTTACTCTCTCCACTTACGTTGAGTGGCGTGTGCTAGCTCTCGTGGAGAGGGCTTCGCAGCCATGGCACTGACTCTTGCTGAAGTTAGTGGCATCTGTAATCATTCTCTTAGACAGTGGCTCACATCCTTTTAATGACATCTCGTGGTCATTAAAAAGACAGACGAGTATCGCTCAGGGAATCCCTAACTCTTGAATCCTTGTCCTTCATACGTGATGCAGACTTGGATTCATGTTAAGTTTTTTTTTCTAAATCATCATTTTTATCTCTTAGTATATAAAATAAACACAATTTTAAACATATAACTCGATGTAAACTTCCCATCTTTTCTGTCTCTTAACCGACCTGGGGTTTTAAATATTTGTCACTTTTCCAGACTCCCTTCTTCCATCACAGTGATGCTAAAGCAGTTGTGTAATGCTTGAAAACCTTTGACATTTAGCTTCGCATCCCCAAAATATCACTCTATAAATATGTATATAAATATGTTCCTATAAATCATGTGTAATTTCAGATCACTGATCTTAAATGGGAGGGACATTATTTTGAAGGCCAAGCATTTTTCTACCTGACTGTAATGGGTTATAGTCTGCCAGTGAGAAGTTAAGTCACATTTATGAGTAGTTATTACCTAAGCAGCTAAAATAATATATAATAAAAATTTACATTTTTACAGCTGTTGAAAGTTGAATTTCCAAAATACCATGATTTCATGTAAATATTAAAAAATAGTAAGTGATGTGCTCTTCAGTATTATCGCAAGTTTTAAATTAGCTTTGCTAATTCCATATCCACATTTCCTAGGAAATACACTGTTTATTCAGCGATAGTGTGACACAACGGATTCAGTAGATTTGGCCTTGATAAGCCTATACACCTCACGGACCATCCTGGTTCCTTTACATATATTCACTTGCAAAGTCGCAAATTAATTTCAGAGAATTATGACCATTGCTACTGTAGACCTCCTATGGTTGGTCACATCTGTCATGGGATTTGCATTCGTCCTATTCAGAATGATAAAACCATGGTATGTCTTATATTCTTTATGTTCTTATGTGATCTTTAATTCTTCACCACTCCATGCATTTTGATAAATTTAATAAATACAGCAACTATTTCTGTAGCATAGTTAACATTTAGGAAACTTTGATATTCAGTATGGAATATGTTTTTGATATGCAGAGAACATATCAAGGGAGTGACCTAAAACTCTTGAAGGTTAATCAAAGACCCAGGCTAGCCTAATTCAAAATGAAGTGTAATTCAAAATGGGAAGGAGAAAGGAATTCCTGCGTGTCTTCACAGTTTTCCCACTAGTTCAAAGGCAAGTTCTATCTTTTTTTTTGTGTGTGTGAGAGAAAACCGTCCCCTGACTCTATAATGAAGTGTGGTATCATCTAATAAATACAGTCTCAGACTTTGCCTAATACAATCTCCATGTTATCTACCACACGGCCTTGCTGAATGCCCTTCTTAGTTTCTGATAATTCATAATGTGATGTGGATATGTATGACCCGGCTATCAGATTTCACCTTATCGGCAACTTGAACCTTGAGGACTAAGAAGCAGCTTTGAGATTAACAACTGAAAAAGTGACAATATCATGTATTGACTTATGTAGACATGGATGTATTTATAGGGGTGTGTTCTACGGAGTCTAACTTTTCAAACCACCAGGTTGATATTACTCCATTGCTAACTCTCTTATATATCACAAAGGGGAATGGAAACAATACGATGAGCATCAGTTCACAGACAGCGGAAAAGATGCAGGGACAACGTTACGGTGTCAGCTGGGAGTCTGTCTCCCTTTATCTCTGACTACTGACACACAGAGGTCTCTGGTAAACGTGAAATAACGAATACCCTTTCAATGTTTCTACTCAGTTGTTACGAACAGTGTACAAGGCATTGCTTCCCTGCAATTCTAATCCCACTTTTAAATGGAACATTTCAGGAATATTTTCACACATTTCCATATATTGCTGATAAAAAACAGGCTTGTGAAAAGTTCATGGTTTACTATCTGCAGTCATTTTCCCTTTCTTATTTTGATGCAGGATTCGTTCAGAGTTGGCACATCAACTACTGTTTGTTTCTTCCTAAACCTGCTTCTTCTATACTCAATTATCTATCTCGTATATCCTTCCAGATAGGCACTAATTGGTTAGACAACTGCATCCTACGGCTTCCTTGAGAAACTAGCAGAAGCACAGATTCAGGGGAAATGCCTTTTAGTTTATCTTTAAATTGGAGCAGGGCAGAGGTCACTGGCTGAGAGGAAGTCAAAATGACAAGGACTCTAATGGTGGCCAAGAAAGGTTAAGACAAGTAAATACCTTTTCGTGAGACACTTGGGCTGTTGTTAGCTACTGGCACAAATCATTTCCCAGTGAAACAGATTAAAGCATCACCCGTCTAGATAAAAAAGGGGAAAGCAATTTGGCTGAATAGAGGCTTCAACTAGCACTTACTTAAAGCTGACTTAGCCTTGGTGCATCTAAATTCACATTCTCTCATATAAATTGAAACTAAGTTCCAAAAGAATTACATTGTCAATAATATAAATAAAATAGATTGTCAGAGTACAGCAAGAAACACACAATTTGTATTTTTTATGAAATTTATCTTCGGAAAGTTATAATGATATCTAAAATAATACCTTTTTTTCTCTCCCAGTGCGTATCAGTGTGAGATTCCTAATGAGTCCATGCCAGAACGTGGCCAAGGTTTCATGTACTCTGACCACTATTACGCTTTTTGAGACCAGGAGATGCCTTTACCTTTTGTGTACGATATGAATAAGTACCAAAGCAGCAACTGTGAGTGCTAACTCTTGCTAATGAGCTTAGTGGGGCTTCCCTGGAATGATTCAGAAATGGAAAAAAAACCTTATCTTGACCAAGGGCATTCTCTTCACGGATAGAGTGAGAGCCTGCAGAATCACACACACAGGACCTCCCTTCTGCCCGCACGTGGCTTTACGGCAGCGCCGTTCTCGCCAGCTTGTGCAATAAGGACTTGAGCTCCGCGTGGCAAATGTATGGTCACTGAGACCACGTCAGCCCGGTTCCCTATTGATGTAAGCAGGACATGGTATCAGATTGGTGGTGTGTTTCTTCTGTGGCTATCGAGGGCTTAACGTGAGAGCTTTTGTTATATTTGTCAACTGTGCATAGACAGGGGAACCCATGTACATTCTCCAAACTGCATTAAGAAACCATGTTCTTAAATTTATCAAGTAAAGTAGAAACAGTTTTCCTTGCAGTGCTTGTGAGATGCGTTATCATGGAAAGTTTTATACCTTGCATCAAGGTTTAGCAATGTCAGTTATTGGTGTTTTGGCAGCCTGAGGATCCTCAAGAAAGGCAAAGATGTGGGGACTGGACAACGTGGCGCCATGGCCAATGATCCGGTTCAAACCACACAGGACATTGCTGCTTCTTTTTCAACCTTTACTGAAAAAGTTCCCTCGTCAGGGAGTAACTGAGGCTGGGGGACGACTTTCCATTCAGGCTTCATGTTCCCAAAGGCTGGATGTATAGTGAAGGACATTAAAACGCCTTTGAGTGGCTTCGTGACATTTCCCATGATCATGTCAGGATGCTACGGCAGCGATCTGTACTTACGAGACTCAAATATTGTGAATGGCAGGCTACAGCTCCACAGATCTTATGGTGGGAGGGTTAGGGGATTTTTGTTTTGCACAGAACCGGGAAAGTTTTGAATCTGCTTAGCAAGCCAATGCTGAGAAGATGGGGGCAAAACACTTTCTACCCGATCCCTCATGGGACAGTTTCCTTCCGGTATTTCTTCCGTGTTAGCATTCCCGACTCGGCTGTTTTCATTTGCTTGCTGCTGTTCTGAGACAGAGGAGAGGGAGCCCCCTTCCTATTTTCACCAATGTCAAGTTTCCAAAGTTTAAAATGCGAACTGTTTGTTTGTTTGTTTGTTTGTTTGTTTGTGGGGAGATGAGTGGTAGGTAGTAGAATTCACTGATGCCTTCTCAAAGAAGAGGAAAATCATAATTATTCAAGTAAAAATGCTCCGATTGAAAAGCTAAGAGAGTGAAGTAACAAACTTTGCAAACTAAATGGAGCACGTGTAGCTAAAACATCTCAGCTGTGTGCCTTGCTTCTCACTGCCAGACAGCTATGGTTTGATCATCAGGCTCCGTTGTCTACTTCAGGGATGGGGCCTGTACACCCAGAGAAGAGGGCATAGGAATTCTGCATGGTTTCATATCAGGTGACTCTGGTTCACCACTAGGGACCACAAGGGATAGTCACGGTGTCAACACGTGTCTGATTAATGTGCGTTTGCATCTGAATGATTCCTGTGACCTTGTCCTCTCCGGGAGAGACTTCTGATTGGATGCTAATTTCATTTGACTGGACATACTGACACAAAGAAGGGTCTTTCTGCCTATGACAAGGACCTATATGGTTATTGACAGGGAGAAGGAGAAGGAAGAGCACATTTAGGAAACACAAAGCCTGAGAAAAACCACTGAGGTCAGTTATTACACTCTTCCCTCAATCTCTAGGGCTGCGTGTGTATCACACACAGTGATCACACCACTTAGGGAGGGCGACCATAAGTTTGAGGCCAGCCTGGACTATTAGAAAAATCCTGTCTCAAAAGCAGCAGGCCTCCTTTTACTTCCAAATTAGAAAAAAAGAAAAACCTCCCAGAAATAAAGGTATTTAATATGTCTAGTGCATGCTGACTCTTGATCCATACATTTAAATGTTTTGCCAAAACTTTTCCTTTCTGATGGCTTGTGACCTACTTTGTGTCTCTCCTGTTTGCCCTGTTTATTTTAGTACTGAAGATGCAAGGAGTTTTGAATTATGTAAGAGATATACATTCTCAGCTCCATTAGAAAGGGTGTCCTTTCTTCAGTGTGAATAGAATTATACATAAAACTAGCATCAAGGAGGAGTTTTGCACACTACATAGAATTTAAGTTTTTCTGCTAGGCTACAGGTCAGAGGTCAAACCACCAGTCTTGCCAATGCAAAGGAGTCCATGCTGATCCTGATTCTGCCACACGACGTAGAGTTAGTCATAACAGAAGAGCCACCAAAGAGTGTCACCAAATGAGTAGTTCACATGGCGTAGCCTCAGAAAATACACAGACATGACAGTAAGAGCACCTGGGGTTAGACCTGTCTCTGCCTCTTTCATCCTGAGCCTTAAGCAGACCCAGAAGTTCTTCACTGATGAGATGAGTTAATAACACCTGTCTGGTGGGGGCAGTTCTTCTGTCTTTGTGTTGCTTTTGTTGGTTAATGAATAAAGAAACCACCTTGGCCTGTAATAGGGCAGAGTAGAGCTAGGTGGGAAAACTAAACTGAATGCTGGGAGAAAGAAGGTCGAGTCAGGGAAAAGCCATGTAGCCCCCTTCTTGGGAACAACCCCCCAGGGGCACTTTACCTGGTAAGCTACAGCCATGTGGCAATACACAGATGAAAAGAAATGGGTTAATTTAAGTATACGAGCTAGGTAGGAATACATCTAAGCTATTGCCCAAACTCTGTTGTAATTAATATAGTTTCTGTGTGATTCTTTCTGGTCTGGATGTCTGGAAATGAAACAAGCAGCTTCCAGCAACACCTGTCTCCAAGGGGCTCGTGAGTGAGATCGAGAAGCACATTTGGCCCATGTGCTGAGTCAGTGCTCAGTTGGCTCCCTGCATGTGGGATGGGATGGGATGTCTCTAAACACACCAGGCAAGAAGGTGATAAATTAGGAGTGAATTTTCCAAGATGTATCTTGAAACATCACTCTAGAGAGATGTTCCTCAATCTGATACATTTTGGAAGCAGTTTTACATGGGAATCTTGTAGAGTGGTGGTACTCAACCATCTTAATGCTACAACCCTTTAACATAGTTCCACATACTGGGGTGATGCCCAACCATAAAATTCTTTCATTGCGATTTCATAACTCTAGTGTTGCTACTGTTATGAATTGTATTGTGAATATCTATGTTTTTCAATGGTCTTAGAAGACCCCTGTGAAAGGGTTATTTGACCCCCAGAGAGGCTACAACCCAAAGGTTAAGAACCATTGCTGTAGAGACGTCCAGTACACTCTGGAAATCTTCCTTAGAGGAGTCCTGCACCTAAAAAAACGTATGACCTAATACAAAAAATAAAAATAAAATAACAAGTCACTGCTTTAAATGTTGTTAGTTTGTGAAACACAATTTTTTAAACACTGATCAAGGACTTGATAATGAGCTTTGATTTTACCACATTTTTGTCTTTAGGTAACAAATTGAAGAATAAACAACATATTGGTTGTCTTTTGTGTGGTTTGTGGGATAAAGACTTGGGTCTAAGCCTATTTATCTTGCAATAACTTTGGTGTTTCTTGCTGATCTTCCTTTAAAGATATTGTGTGGGCCACAATAAACTAATGGGGGCCTGGCTATTGCACATACCTTGTCTGAGTGGCGTGGCTGCATCATGCTCTTTGCTGAACTTTACATAGAGAGTGGTTAGAATATATAGGACTTACAGGCTACTATCTTTCTACTATTTTTTAATTTATTTATTTTACTTTATGTGCATGCGTGTCTGTGCACTACTTGTATGCCTGTTGGGTCCCCTGGTTACGGGTGGTTAGGATTATCCTGTGTGTGCTGGGAATGAAATGTGGATCCTCTGCAAGAACAAGTTCTCTTAGCTGCTGAGCCATCTCTCCAGCCCCAAGCAACTTCCTTTACTAGCAAATTTTTTAAGTCTTTATTTACAGTTTCTCCTAAGGAGGGAAATGCTTTGCTTGGGTACTAACAATCAATGATCATATTACTGCTCTTCCCTGTGTTGGGGGAGGGAACCCCATATTATAGTCATATGTCTATATTAAAAGTCAATCACATCCAGTAGCTGGATTTGTGCATTTTCCATATGACATATTGTATATTGCACTGCTTTACATAGTTATTGTGGTTTAACTTTTACAAATTTTACTATGATAAAATTCGCATGACATAAACAATAATACATTTTAAATAGTAACTAATAATTGGAATTGAATTGACCAGGAGTTATTTGATGTTCTAGGACACACAGAAAACAAACAATAAATGAAGATAATGTCACCCTCTGACACACGTGTTACAAAGGCCGATGACAGTACACAGACACGCCTTTGGGCATATTTCTGTCCCCGGCATTGCCGTCTTTCCCCCAGCACTTCATTTGGGATTGAGTAGTATTTGTTAAAACTAAAGATGTTTTTTAGTGATATTTACAGTAGACATCCTTGGCTGGGAAAATAAAGTTATGTTTTTTTTTTAACGAAATTATTGAGTGAGCATGATCCTGTCATTATTCTAAGAAAAACAATTCATTTCAGATGAGGTGTGTGGTGTGCCTGCTTCAACTAAATATTCAGCACTAGAGAAAAGTGACAGACTTTACTTTTAAAAAGAAAAGTGAGACGTTCTCATCATACTGGGGAGGAAATGAGAGACAGGCAGAGAGAGAGCACTCTGGCCAGCTGCAGCACACCCCGAGGCACTGTCCAGCAGGGGATGCTCTCAGAGCAGGCAGGCTGAGCACTGCAGAGGCTGGGATTGTAAAAAAGATCGTCTTCATGTGCTCTAGGAGTAACCCGGCCTCTGATACCCACTCTGACCAACAGTACATGTAAAATTAAAGGATCGCTAAATGAGTCATTTTCATCTTGTCATTGGCCCTCCAATGTCAGTTTCCAAACTGCAGTAAATATATGTTCCGGTGCCCCTGTGAGGAGAACTCAGAACTGCTTTTCCAAACACAATCAAAGTGTAGTTACATTGTTTGAAACACAGATTTAGAGAACGGAATTGAGGGTTGTAAACTAGGAGATAAGTAAAGCAGCCTGGAACGTTGGTAACGAATCAGAAGCATGAAGTCCAAGCAATAGTGAATCTCTAGAGCTGTAAAGAAATTATAGCTAGTTTTCACATTTGTATTTCCCAAGTGAGCATGGGAATAGAGACCAAAGGAGGACGCCTCCAATTCGCCACACCTGGGATAAACAGGTGGACCTGTTTGTTGTACCACCTAAAGATTTGGGCAAAGGAGACCAAGCTGAGTAGACATTTGCAGGCCAAAGTGCCACTGTGGAGGGGAAACGTGGCTGCGGTAGAGGAAGGGTTAATTGTCACCGATGGTTTAGTGAATGTGATGGTTTTCCCTCCCGTTCTTCTCTCTTTCTTCTCAGAAGAAAGCCCATACCCCATTTAGCCGACACCCAAGGGGCTATCTCATTTTCTTCAGGGTTAATTTTCTCTCTTCACATAATGAGATAAATGACTCAGTAGGGCTGCTGTCCTGGGAGTGTTC
This sequence comes from Microtus ochrogaster, assembly GCF_000317375.1. NCBI lineage: Eukaryota > Metazoa > Chordata > Mammalia > Rodentia > Cricetidae > Microtus > Microtus ochrogaster. Next base: position 80,494,655 of record NC_022009.1, read on the forward strand.
AGAGGGCATGAGATGGTCACGAACTGGTTTATCTCCAGCCTTCATTAGCCCATGAGATAACTGATTCTAGGTATCCCCGTCACTTACAAAAAGGAAGGACTTCTAAGGGAAGAAAGTCAGCGCCGCAGTGATGGACCTTGGCCTCCTGTTTCAGAACAGAGAAGCGCGGATCCCATTGGTGGGTCAGGACTCAGTGAGAGGGGGAGCTGATTTATGCTCCTAAGGTGTCCTGGAGTGTGTCTTCCCTGATTGGTTTCCTTGATCTTGACATAAGTCACTTTGGAGTCAAGATAATGCAAGCTGCATTGAAGAGGCCCTCCAGGTCATGCAAATGGAATCTTATCTTCAAAGAGGACAAATGGTTGGGAGAATTTCTTTGTTGCTGAGAAGTATTGTAGAAGGAGAAGGTTTTTGGAAGTTTTTTTCCCCTGACATCTCCTTGTTTACCCTAACTTGCATAGCATAGAGGCAACTTCATTAAAATATTTAAAAACTCTAAATTTTCTCAATGCTTCTTCTAAAAAAAGTCAGATTGTGTTTAGTTGAAAGATTGATGTGTGGAATTGGTAACGTAAGTGTTGCTTCCTAGTTATTCTAAGTCAGTGAAGTTACACATCTTGGACCATCTCGGGACTTAGTCTCTAGACAAAATGACTAGAAGAAACCCAGTCCTGAAACTAAACAAGGTTGGCTCATGCGATAGGGCGGAATGATGAAACCAGCAGCGATGCATCTGGTAAATGTGGGCCGGCTGCTGGAAGAGAAGTTCGTGTCTGTGCAGGGTGCGAGGGACTTTGTACATAAGATGCTGCACAGGTACAGGAGAGTCTTGGTGTTCCCCATCTTTCCTGCTATGCCGTTATATAAATAATCATAACACGAAATTGTGGCGTAAGCCTGTGCTGCCTGACTTAGGACTTATTTGTTCAGTGTTTTGGTAGACTGGTTGAAAAAGAGTCCAAGTCTCAGCCAGCATATAGTGACCTTTTTAACCAGTAAGGGCTTGGTAAGGATGAACGGTTGGTGACAATCTCTCTGGTTCTTTCAGACTATTGCCAAGAAAATATAGGAAGTTTAGAGATTCAGAATGGATCTTGACTTTCACGTCAGGTCTGTGTTCTTTGGAGTTCTAGGCTTAGACCGAATGAGGGTCCTAACTGGAACTTATCCTCACCTGAACTTTAACTGCAGCCAAAACAACAAACAGAGCTTTTTTTTGGGGGGGGGGTCATGGTGGCTTATGCCTGTAATCCCAGCACTTGGTAGGCTGAGGCAGGAGAATTGCTGCAAGTGAGATCCCTGAACATATACAAGGTGAATACTAAGCTAGCTAGGACTACATAGCAATGCCTGCCTCAAAAGACAAAAAGCAAATAAAGCCCATAGGGTGTTTCAAAGGGTCATTCTGTTTTCGAGTTTTCTCTCACGCCTTCATTTATATTGCCAACTTTCTGGCTGCACTTGGCAGACAATGTACGCACTGTGAATATTCCACACGTAACTATAGTCAGAGCTTCTGAACTGTTACTGCATTGTTTGGGAAGGTAAAATCCATTACCTTTTGTTGCCTTATAACCATGGTTAAATACGATAGAACTTTTTTCTTAAGGTCACCTTTATCCATCGTGTTTTCAGTCATACAGTGATTTTAGCTGAATTCATTGACAGTGCTCCCAAATGGCAGCTTCTTTATCTCAGCGGACAATTCCAACTGACTGAAGTAGGCTGTTTCTGAGATTGTAATTAGTTATCTAAAAACTATCAGAGCTTGCAAAACGTTATTATGGTTTCATAATTATGTGTTCAAATATATTACATAGTTGTATATGATTATTTAGATGTATGTTCTAATTAGTACATGATAAACTATCCTACACTATAAACTTACATAACAACAATAATAGCTTATGATTCTGGTCATTACTTGAGTGAAAAGATTTCTGACAACTCAATTTAAAGGTGACAGAATGGTAAGCAAACCTTTGACATGGACATTAGCAGTTATAATATGGACATTTAATGGTTTAGAGATGTGATTACAAGTGTCTTTCCTCCCACAAGCAATAAGAACACAGTTTTAAGGAGAAATAAGTTTTTTAAAGGAACTAGAAGGCTCCATTTATTAGTCAAAATGTACCTGCAGTTTATGATCCAGGAGCGGTATCTGCCTGCGGATGTGGGTGGCATCACACTTGTCGAGGTCTTCTGCAGATGATGCTCTAGTCACGTCCCTGGCGTGGCTCCACAGTGTTCTGTGTGCTTGCCCAGGCTGAGATCTGCAGAACCATCCCCAGAGCAAGGATGAACCTACGGAGACAGCATCGTTCTGTCTTCCCATTCTGTAAGAGGCAGCGGTTATTTCATTCTTTTTCACCTTTAATCAGCAAGGGTGCATAATCTTGTTAGAAAATTCATTAAAGTCAGACAAGCATCAAAACTGGCAAAACCAACCCAATCCCACCGCCGAGAGGTAGACACCGCTCCTTTGTTTTAACTCTCTGAAAATGACAGTGCTGGTTTGCGAAGATAGGAAATGTTCCTTCCTTTGCTAATTTTTAATGGCTTAGACAAAATCTGTCTCTGATATCTTTAAGCTCTGAGACACCCATTTTACTACTTTGATTAGCAATGAGTATTTTAGGCACTGTGCCCCTGATTTGTTCGCATGGCTCCTGTTCTTCCCATGAGCCTCAGGATTTTCCTGAGAAAATAGGGCCTGGGAAGAAATTTCTCTCATGTATCTTGGCATGAACCAGGAGCTGAGAACTCCAGCACCCCTCTCTCTGCTTCTGTGGGAGAATATAGACTTTTGGGTTAAGCTTCCCTAGAGAAGTATTTTTTGGAGGCAGCATATCCCTGTGGTCAACGAGGAAGCTTTGTCTTAGAATTTTGATGATAACCATGGAGGTGTTTTGTGAACCCCAAACACCTCATGAATCCATGGTATTAGGAGTGACACTGAAACTATATCCTCTTGCAAAAATGCACAGACAAAATTAAGTTATCTTTAGTCCATAGGAAGAAAAGCGAGACCTCCCCCGACTAATGGGAGCCCAAAGCACAGCCCTGGGAATGTTTGACTAAACATATTCAAAGCAGTTTTTGATCAGAATTAAATATAAGTTCAATGACTTGCTTACATAAGCCCTGCGCTACCTCCTCCTCCACCAAATGCCTAAGTAAACTCTAGTTTGCAAGTTGAAAGGACGATTCTAAAATTCCTCATTCTTAATGCTCTAAAACGCCCGAGTTCAGAAAATTAAATTACTCCGTTTTATCTGTTTGAGATCAGCTCTGTTTCCTCCTTTGCTTTGTGTTGATTTTCCTGCAGTAGCTGACATCAGAATGTTTTCTGGAATGCTCGAGCTAAATAAGTTATGCTTAACTCAATAGCTAATACAAATAGCCCTGGGGAGCCTCGGCCACACAATCATAAAAGCTATAGTTTCCTTTAATAGCTTGCCACACTTTGCTGACATAGAATTCTCTAATCACCAATCTTTACGTGCCTTCCTGACCTCGGAGCTCTCAGCCCAAATGGCTTTGTGGTATCAAAGGACTGTGTCATTGCAAGAGTGAATGGCTTTCATTTTTCCCCCTTGAAACTTCCAGTTCCTGTCATCTGTAAGGAATTACACTGAGTGGTGTTTTGCTGCCTTGCGGCCACTACCCTGTCCAATGGAAGTGACTTTTCCCAGAAAGGTCACAGTGGTCAGTAATAGGTGGATATTGCGTTCGGGGAGAAGGCCACTCTGATTTCTCTGTAGTTTTTTTTTTTTTCTCTTAAAAACATCGTTCACACACCGCGTTAGTTAAAAGTCCCGTTCACGATTTGTCGGCGAAGTATTTCAGCATGAATGGGTACACTGTAGAGCAGTGAGGTTGCAAAGTCAGTGGCAGGCTTTACACCATCTTATTGGTTAGAAAAATTCCTTCTCGGCAGTGCACATGTGAAGGTCATCTCCATAGTCTGTGGCTGGACAGCCCCGCAGAAGCGCCTGTTAAAGCATGCCACAGCGGGGACTCTGGAATCCAGTGCAGTTTGCCTGTGTCTTTGTCCACTAGCTGGGCACGGTGAGGACCCACATGCCTGACTCACCTCTTAATTGTGAGTAATAGCAGTGTATGGCGTGACTGTGATTCCAAGGCACTGCCTTGATACATCTGCAATCGATAGTACTTCCAAGGATGCTAGTGACTTAAAGCAATCCCTCCCTGTCTGTTTAGGAGAACCAGAACAGTGGAGTGGGCCAGCAGTGTGGACACACATAAGAACAACCTATAATGTATCTGACTTGGGACCTGCATAAATGTTTACAACAAGAGATGAGGAAATTCTTGATAAAAGTAGCTATGGGATGTGTGAGCGTGTCTAGAAAAATCAGTGTGCAAAAACATGTACAAGGTTTAGCAGTACATGTATGTTCTGTAATTCCATCCATCTATACAAGGTCTGAACATGCTTTTACTAATGCAGTAAAGAATAGCCACTCATAACTGTAATGCCACTGCTAATAGTTTGGTCCAAATTTCTTGATGTTTTTTCAGAGTCTATTTTTAGCATATTGTTATATACTGATATGTTTTCTATTGGTTCCAATTTGTGCTAGTTTATTTTATAATAAAAAAGTAGTTTATAATATATATGTGTTAGTAGCACTGAAGATTAAAGTTAAAAAAAATTAAAATCTTTTCTATGTCAGTACACACTCTTCAGCCTTTCTTCCTTTATATAAAGTATAATGAATGCTTACAAAATCAAATTCATGTTGGATGTGCAGATGCCCATAGCAGCCATTCATACCTCCATTTTACTATTTTTCAAATTATTGTATATTCTTGAAATTATTTTTTCTTGATTTATCTGCAGTGATTTAAAGGGATACATTTTAAGGAAAAGGAGTACCATAGATGACAATTATGGAAGAATGAACAAGCTTGTCATGGCGTTGAAAGGTGTGAAAATCCCTTTTAAAAATGGTTCCTTCCCGGAGAAGTAGGCTTTGTGAAAGTTTGGAAATTTGGAATGTTCTCTTTTACTAATAGAGCTAATAAGAGCATGTGTTGGTTGAGGAGCAGCATTTGAAGTCTTTGGGTTTGTGTGACATATTCTGGTGCCTTAGAAACAAGCTGTTCTATGTACACTGTGTCCGTTGACGCCATGAAGCCCTCACTGACCCTTCCACGTGAAGAATCTAGTAGAATTTATGCTCTCTTAGAACTTCCTGAAAGTGGCAAGTAGCCAAACTGCTCACTGTGGCGCTCACCAGTGAGGCTGCACCTCACTGTTTTCCTATGTGCTACTGTGTGTTAGCAACAGCCCTCAGTCACCCTGCCGGTTAGCCAGATTTGCATGTGCAGGTTTTGTGGGGACAATACCAAGCTGGCTGCCTTCCCCATGCTAAGCTGAGAACTATGATTCTGTGTCGTTTTTCAAGCATTGGCTCCTGGTTTGGTAATTTTGACTAGCCTGCTCTGGATGACCGTTCCTTCACTTGTCTGGGTAGGCTACCCTGCTAGAGGGCTGTGGCTTCCATCTATCTGGCTGCTCATCCTCCTGGTGGCTGTGTATACACAGGATGGCTCAAGGTCCTCTGGCCACCATCAGCCCATTTGGCCAGATCACCCCAGTCTCTGCTTCCACCACGCCAGCCATTAATCCTCTTGGTTAAGGTACCTGCCCTGGCAGAGTTCACAGCTGATATAAAAGTGAATACTTAGTTCATGCACAGGACAGAGTGGCCACACAGGCATTTCTTGCTACATTATACTACCAAGTCTCCCTAATTCCTGAAATGCAATTTAATTATATAGAAAACCATATTAAATTGTGGCATGACTATTGAATTTAGGTTTTTTGAATTAATATTAGAATCAATAAATGTGAATATATTGAAATTTGTTCGTGAAACAAACCAGGCACAGTGTTTTTCCTCCTCTCTAGCCAAAAACAAAACACAAGCAAACAGCTGAGATAATTAGACGTCCCTGCAGTTTTGGCCATGATCCCAAACGCTCTGAGATATTTAGGGGAAGAGTGCATCCAAATGCTTCACACAAATGAGATCTGGCAAACCAAAACAGACATCTTTTGAGAAATATTTTTTCACGCACTATATCTTGATCATGTTTTCTCCTGCCCCAACTCTTCCAAGATCCTAACCACCTCCCTACCCAGCCAATTTCATGTTCTTTCTCAAAAGAAAGGAAAATCACAAGAAAAACCAACAGGACAAATAGAGGTTCCTTTTGAGTGTGTTTGATACATGAAGCAATACTCCATTGGGAAACTAATATTCCCTTTGCCAGAAGGTGTCAATCACAAATAGCTTCTCAGTTGAGTGGGACCCAGTGCCCACTTGCCGCCCCAGCACTAGGACCCCTTCTGGCTTGAGCATGCGCGGCCCCAGGCCCCAGGTGTGTTGCTGTAGTCCCTGTGAGTTCTTATGTGCATCAGCCCTGTTTGCATATCTTTTATAACAAAACTTTGTTGTGCCATCTGTTTAATACAGAAACAATTTACCATAACTGAGTACCACACACTGAACCAACCTAAACTAACTGACCCTTGTTTTTCGATTTGATTCTGTTAGTCTATTAAGAATTTTTATTGGTAGTTCCTAGATGTGTAATATAATATGTTGAGATCATGATTTTACTGTTGCAAAATTTGAGTTTATAACTAGAATTAGAGACAACTTGTCTCGTCATCACGGGGAGACAGGCCTGGGATAATTTGTGGACTCAAGGCTCTGGCAGTGTTGGAGCTCCTGCACCGGTGAGATAGATAAGAAAGATCCATTGTTTTTCAGAAACCTTCTCGATTTTCATGTATACGCAGTATCCTGGACATGTGGTTCCCCAGAAACCCATGTGGAGAAGTGGCAGGAAGGAGTGGGCATTTTGGAGGCAGGCACGGGTTCAAACCTTGAACAAAGTCCTCCAATTTTCTATGTTCTTATAGCAGTACTGCAAGTTAAATTGGGGCGGCAATGCCCATGGGCAGTCTCTGTGAGTGTGTGTTGCTAACTTCCACCCTCGTTCTCTTACTGTTAGCCTCAGCTACTGCAGGTGGGTTGGGCAACTGTAGAACAGCTGAGTAAGGACAAGAGCATTGCCTAGCTTGATCTCCAGGCTGCTGGCCTGTGTTGAAAGACCAGGATGTTGATGCTCCAAGTGCCAGACCCTTCTTCCCAAGGCTGTTTTCCCTCCCGTGTTTTCCATGTCTTTCTTTTTGGAGACCTTGAACTAAAAAAAAAAAAAACAAAAAAAAACTAGATTGTTTTTGCCTCGAATGATTAGTTTGATTCCCAGAAAAAGCCCCTCAGAGGCCATAATGAGAACTCAGAGAACAAAAGCCAAAGCTTGCGATGAGAGGATGGATGTACCACGGCAGGTGGCACATCCGGGAAGTGGCAAATGAGGAAGGAGGTGACTCTCTGTGTCTTCTGTCCCAGTACAGGAGCCCCAGCTACAGCTTGGGACAAATCGCCTACTCTAGAAATGAATTTGAATCCTCACTGAATATTGCGTGGCTTCATCTCTTGGTCCCGCCTTCATGTTTGGCAAGGTCTGGCCCAACATCAGTCACTGCTTAGTTAGCCAAGCCACTTCCTTTTCTTCTCCCTTCCCACAGGAAACCCAGGCTTTTGTCGCTTGAGTGACAGATATTTCAAAATCCCTCTTATCATTTGGACCCTAAATTTACTGCATTTTGATGGAACAAGGATCGGAGAAAAAGCTGATTCGTAGCAAACAACCTTTGTTTCAGCAATCATTCTTTTCAAATCCTGGATTCCTTCCTCAAATTCCCCCAATATAGCCAAAGAAACCAAATTCCTATGATTAGTACATTTTTCCTTAAAAGAGACACACAATTTCGGTTTGTCCAGTGTTTTACCCTATATAAGTCAGTACTTTATGTTTAATTTCTAGGCGGGAGCTCAGAGGAAAGGGCGACTGAAAAGTATTACAGAATTTTGCAAACTGTAATGAAATTATGTCCCCAACTTCCTATTTCCACTCGTCTGTTCTGGATGCTCATGTATCAGAAATCCCAGTCCCCTGGATAATTAATACTTACAATTAAATTAAACACATCAAACATATCCATGTGGGCAAATCTGGTTGCTGTATTTCCCACATGAGCACATTAATAACTGGCCTTGGAGGAGACTCTCGTCTGTGACTGACAACCCAGGTTAGATTCTGTCTTTCTCCTCTGTATTTTTATCTAGGACATGAACCAAGATGTTTACAGTTATTTTTTTTCCTTTTCCAATATTGTTCATGAGATTTAGGGGCTGAATGCATGAACTATTTTAGCATGTTTGCAAACGGTTTCAAATTGGAATAGTGGGAAAGAAAACATAATGGAGAGAGGTCAATAAAATTGTCTGACACCAAAAGGGAAGAAATCAGGGGTGTGCCTCCTTGCTTTGCTCAGGCCCATGGGCAGCGGCACATTCCTCCTGCTCCGGTCAGGGATGTGCCCCCGTCCTTTTCCCCTGCTCTGGAAGAACATAGCCTCTGTGCTCTGGGTCGCCACCCTTGTCCCTTTTCTCTACAACACAGGCACACATTCAGTCCTTACTAATTTTAGCCACTTCCTCTAGGGCTAACACGACTGGGTGCTAGGCCAAGCCCTGACCTTATCCTGCCTTAGGAATCTGGCATTCCTGCCTCTCCAGGCACAGAAGAGAAGGGGAGATGGGGAACAAAGTTGTAGCACAGAAAGCATGGCTGACTCCTGAGTGTTATCTGTTATGTGGCAAAGGTGCATGAGTGCCCTTGCTAGGATTAGCGCCGGGTGGCTGCCAGACACTCTGTGTGCGACCATACTGAGAAGTGGTTGAGTGAGCATCCGGGTACCAGCACTCTTGGTGCACTGCAGGAAGCCTGTGTTTCGGTTGACTCCCGGCCCCCTTGACTGGAAGAACTATTCTAGCTAACTGAATTTATGTGTCTGAAGTTTCTTCAAACGTCACACACACATCAGTGAGCAGACCCATGGGTGTGGCCTTTTCAAGTGGCATTCTTCTCGGCCTGAACCTTGATAGCCTGGTCCTCTCTGTGACGAATATTGTGACAAAGGGGTTTGTAGAGTAGGGTGTGACAGCAGAGGTCTATGATCCCAGGACTTGGTGAGGGAGGGCACCAGCTTGTGTATCACCCCTGCCACATATGGGAAGAGTTTAAAGCAAGGACGAAGTCAGCTATTTGCTTAAAATACGGACATATACCAATGATCCCAACTTCTGATGAAAAGTTAACCGTCAATATAGAAAGGGAAGATCAGTATAATACCAAAGGCAGCCGAGTAAAATGGATATTGTTTCATAGTAGTTTAGAAACTGAAATACTTTGTTTTGTGATATGTAGAAATATCATAGGCTAGTATGGGCCCACAGAAATATGCAGGCCACATGTGTGATTTTAAGTTTCTAATAATCACATGAAACAGTAAAAAGAGATGCATAAAGTTATTTGTAATGTCTTCTTTATCTTCCTGTCTTTCCAGCATATTTAATGGCAGAACCATCCAGGGAGATCTTAATGATGGACTGATTGAACTGGGGGCACTGGGAGTCTTTAGCACACTGATTTGTACTGCAGATCTACAAATATGGGGCAGAAAGCTGCCAGCCTTCCTCTGTTGGCATTTCAGGATGCCAGCTATCAATAACCTTTGAAGCTATTCTGCGTACGGCAGTATTTCGGTAGCACCCCTGCCCTCTCCCTATGAGACCACAGTAACGGACTTTCCCTAGATTTCTCATCCGGGTGGACAATAAACATTCCTCTAGACAATGTCAGATGCCACATGTGGTACAAAGTCTGCCCCTCGCCCCAACCTGGTCAGAATATGGAACCTGATCCACCCATCTAAATGCTCGTCTAAATGTGTGTGTGATCTCTCCAGAGATTGTGTGAACACACATAATTCTAGGATTATTTGGCCCGTGCTTATAAACAGAATTTAACTCATGAGAATACTTTAGTACACTGTATGTTGTGATGTATTTCATTGGAGAAAAGCATGATCATACTCCATAGCTGAAGTCATGCTAAGCCTGAAAGGAGTAACGTCATTGATTTGTGGGTGGGTTTGCATAGCTGAAGACTCAAGCCGTGGTTCTCAATCCATGGGTCACACCCCTTTGGGGGTTAGATGACCTGTCCACAGAGGTTGCATAAGAACAATAGAAAACCCAGATATTTATATTACAATTCATAACTGTAACAAAATTACAGTTATTAAGCGGCAATGAAAATATTTTAATGGTTGGGGTCATCACAGCGTTAGGCAGGTTGAGAAACAATGCCCTCTGGAGTTTGGCCTCCTTCAGGAACTCCTCCTTTGTCATCTCCCAGCTCTCTCACCTTGACCACAGCCCAGTCATTTGATGGCGTGCAATAAAATGTCTGTCCCTTTAGAGAGTTCTTCCTTGGTGCCTTCCTTTCCTCTCGGTACAGAAGATATCTCGTTTGCATAAAGAAGCTTCCAACATGCTAAGTGCATGCCTGATTCTGTTCACAACCTCAAGACTGAAACTCTTTTTTGTTAATGACCTCTTATTTGCTACAGATCTGCAAGTAATAGATTAGCTCAAATTGACAATAGCCTGTAATCCCAGCACTTAGGAAACAGAGCCAGGGGGGTAATATAGGGAGACACTGTTTCAACATAAATAAATAGCTCACAGTGGAAACTGGATGCTTTTATAAAACAATGACTTCCCCCACACATTTGTGTTTTCTTTGTTTACTCTGCACTTGCCCAATTTCTTTGTCGTAATTTATTGTAGTACACAAGAGTAGCTGCTGAACAAAAGTCGTGAGCTCACAGGCCCTACCTAGGTGTAATTCATATTGAACACAACAGTTCTTAGCACGAGACGCCTTTGTCCACAGGGAACACTTAGCCGTAGCCGGAGACACCTTCAGTTATCACAGTAAGGTGGGTTGCTACTGGCATCTAGTGGGTGTTGATGAGGGATGCTCCGTATTCTGTGATACACACATACAATAGAATGCAGAGCCCCACACAGAGAATTCTCTCAGAAAATGGGCAGTTCTGGGGCAGAGAAACCTGAAATTAGAAGCTCAGGTCAGCGCTCAGTTAACGGACACAGTCAGCCCATGACGGAGGAGCTTGACGGAGGAGCTCTAGGACACTGTGGAGAGCTGCAGAAGGAACGCAGCTCAGTGTACTGACTGACAGGTAGAGAAGCCCCGGGGAGCAGCTCGTGAAGACTGCGGGTGCAGCTTGGGAACCAGCAGGATGTGAGTAAAACATGAGATCTTGGTTCCCCCTAAGGAGAAGAGCACATAAAGAACGCCCAGAGTGACGTGGAGGCTGGGAGCCAAGTGTCAGCTGTAAGCCCATGAGGAGGACCTGAAGGGGGCTAAGGAGCCAGATGACAGAAAACCGAGTTTGGGAGTCACTACCCATGCCAAATATCTGGAGAACACAAGCTAGACAAACACGGGAAAATGTCTTTAGTCTTGGGAAAGAGATCGCTGGTAACTTTGTGAGGTTTTTTTTTTGTTGTTGTTGAAAATAGAACTTTTTTAATACGATGTATTCTGATTACAGTTTCTACTTCCTCAGCTGCCTCCAGCTCCTCCCTCGTCCCTGCTCATTCTATCCACACCCTTTCTGCCTCTCCAGAAAACAGGCATCTAGGAATAATAATGAGATAAAAAAAAAAGGTAAAGCAAAGACAAGCAATTTTGAATAGGGCAAAACAAACAGAAGGAAAAGCCAAAGTTTTTGTAGGATCGCTGGTAATTTAATTAGAGGAATCTGCAATGAAGGCTTGCTTAGAAGTGTGGGAGATGCACTGCTCTGGGCAGGGAAGGAGTGTGGGTACCGTGTACGGAATTGTCTTCAGGAAAATGCTGGTGGTGACTTATAGAGAAGAACCAGCAAGCAGCCTGAAAGCTTAATGAAGCATTTAAAGTTTGTAAATCTATTGAAATAATAATGAATAAGCATGTTGAAAAATTAATAGGTATGTTAATGTCTAGGAAAAGTTTAATCAGTATTATGTGAAAAATCCAAGATACATGTACATGTTTTTTGTACATACATTGAAATACTAATCAACATCATACTAACAATTGTCGTCCTTGTGTCACTAAGGTGTGTGACTGCTGTGTGAGTGTGCACGTGTGTACATGTGTGTGTGTGTGTGTGTGTGTGTGCGCGCGCGTGCGCACGCTGGCAGAAACGAGAGCATTTTTGCGTGTTTAGCGGAGAGGGCCGCTGTACTATGGGAGGCTGAGGATACAGGAGCACAGGTGATTGATGAGGCGGCTCCCTTGGGAAGTGGGAGGGATGGGATCCAGATCACAGGTGGTGGGATTAGTGCTGACTGCGGAGAGGGAGATCACTTCAGCTGAAAAATGAGGACAAGAGGTAAGGATGGATGTAGCCGCTGATAAGAGCACCGAGAGAACGGCAGGAAGTGGAGGGAGTCGCTGTCAGTCGGCCCCCATTTCCTTTGTGAAGCAGAAGGTGAGGTCATTTGCTGAGTGGGGTTAAGGGTTTCTAGACAGTGATGCGATGAGGGAAGACAGGGGAGAGGGACCAGGAGCACAGCAGTGCCTGGCCGCCTTGAGAGCCAGCTGGGGCTGGAGGCTGAATGTTGAGTCAAAGTCCTGAGTTTCTGTGGCCTTGTGATTTTTCTTCCACCAGTGTGTATTAATATTAGTTTAAAAACAGGGAGAGAAAGCAGTGAGGCCAGTGCTAAGGTTGTAGATTTTACACAAGCAGCGTAACTGGTCACAGGGCCCTTCTGCCCAGAAGACTACAGAAGAATTGTTCCTGTGCCTCGTAGGAGAAGGTATAGGGTATATCCATGAAGGGACTCGAACAAGCCACAGCTTGCCCAGGGAATGGAAGTCATGTGACATTGACACCCCAAGCAAGGCAAACAGGAATGCTGGAGCTTTAACGTGTGGGTCTGCTCTGTAGTTGGGTACTGGTGGGTTAGATCCTGGTGAGGAGTGATGGTTGGTGTCTCCCAGAACACCTACATGGATGTGGTCACCAGATAGCAACAATGAAGTTCTAGTCATACATATATTTTCAATTTGTCTTATTTCCGTATCTCTTTACACACACACAAACATACATACACACACACACACACACACACAATAAACATAATCTCTTTATATACCTGAATTTCTCACTATTCATTTATACAACTTCCAGTCAAAAGTATTAAAAATAACTGTGTCTGTACTGAACATGCATAAACAATTTCCTATCACTGCTACATAAGGAATATAGGGTCGTGACTTTACCCATGTTAGATATTGTTGAGTACCATAGAAATCATTTATGTATTCAGGAGAATATACCTGGCTTATAGTCAAATACTATATCCTTCCATAAAAGAGGTTTGAGAATTCTGGGATTTTGATGTAGGGTGACATGGTTCCAAAGGGATACTATAGCATGTGATTTTATCCATTATTCTGGAACACTATGGGCATTAAACAAACTGCTGAACAAACATGAAGGACGCCAGACCTTGTTGCCTCGGAGATGTTGAACTAACTGCTCACTATCTTGACAGGTCACTTTCACATTCGAGACTTAGTCTTCTCAGTGGTAAGAGTGGTGAATAGTATCTGGTTCAACAAGCATTTTTATGACCCATATTATATTTTTCTAACATAGTGAATTAAAGCTCAAGTATTATCATTTAACTTGAATATTGAGCAAATGTTGATTAGACAGTATACACAATATAACGTACTTTTGTGTGTGATTGTTATCAAACTAAGACATGCTTCGTCCTTATGAGGTGAGAGTCAAATGCACATGAATTTAAGGGATTATCCTACAAGTGTGTGGGCACCTTTCACCCCGTGGTTCCATTTTTGACCGTCTCCTAAGGCTTAAATGAAGGTCCTCTCATGGCCCAGTAGGAGTGTTGCTAAATAATGATTTTGAAGATCTGTGACCAGTTTGTCAATGTTTCATCTTCCATTGATCCTATTTCTATTCAACTTTTAAAATATCTTAACTGCTAACTTTAACCTCACTTCCACATGACGGATATGCTGATGTTATACATCCGCCATGTGTCCACACAGGCACACAAATGTCCATGTCACATACACATCTGTCCATCCTAGTAAAAATGATCCTGTATAGTGCAAAGATAACATTCATAGTTCACCAGCATTCAGCACACTTGGGACAGTGTATCTTAGTCTGTTTACCTAGCACACAGCTGACGTCCACATCTCAGAGTTGAGAGTATGTCACAGGCTCTTGGATGAGCTAGGCAAAGCAGAATCTCACAGGTTCTGCCCCGAAAAGAGCACAGGTGAGCACAGATAAAAAAGAAAACTCCACACAGAGAGTTTACTTTACTGCTTTACCAGTCAATGATGAAGGTTTAAATTGTACACATGTGCACATGTGAAAATGAAAATAAGTGTGACTCTTAAAAGTAACAGCCTCAAGCTTTAGCCTGAGTACCAATAAGACTTCCTCAGTGTAATGTTTTGCTTCAGTTTGAAATGCATAGGAAAATGTTGGTATGTCTGAATGTTTAGTATGCATCTCTCACTGTGTTAAATATTTTAAATAGATTGTCTTTTCCGAATTTCGACAAAAATGTCTGTGCCATATGCACTGTTTTGGAAAATTTGTGAATTCAGAAAGTAAGACACCTGTAAGTTGGGGAAGATAAGTACCTTGATTCTTGGTGGCCTTGCTCCTCACTGCCCACATGGAAAGTACTTCTTTTTTTTTTATTGAGAAAAAAAAATTTCCGCCTCCTCCCAGCCTCCCACTCCTCCCACCCTCCCCCCACTCCTCTCCCCCTCCCTCTCGAGTCTTAAGAGCAGTCAGGGTTCCCTGCCCTGTGGAAAGTCCAAAGTCCTCCCCACTCCATCCTGGTCTAGGAAGGTGAACATCCAAACTGGCTAGGCCCCCACAAAGCCAGAACAAGAAGTAGGATCAAAACCCAGTGCCATTGTCCTTGGCTTCACTCTGATCAAAGAAAACAGCAAAACCAACAAATTCTCATCACAAAACATTCAGGAAATCTGGGACACAATGGAAAGTACTTCTGTCCCTTGAGAAATGACAATTCTTTCTCTGGTGTCTCCTACTTTGCTCCTCCCCCTGCAGCCTGCCACCTCCTGGGCTGGCTGCTGCCTTGCCACCTGGCTGGCAGGGGAGTCTCTTGCCATCCCCTGACTCTCTGGCTTTATTCCTAATTACTGTGGTTTGTGGTGATTGCAAATGAGCTGGCATGATATTGATTGCCCATCTTCCACAGAAAGTAGCCTGTGAAAGATGGTCCCTGGCAGGAAGTGAGAAAGAGGACCTGATTTAGTGCCGCACGGCTACTGTTGAATATTCCCTAATCCATTCCCACTAGAGAGCCACCAGCACCTGGGGCTCAGTGGTCACATCCATTGACACTGCCATGTGGGACTCCCAGGTTCTCAGACTGCTACAGCCCCGAGAGCCAAGTAGTCCTGGGTGCTCTTAAATCTATGCAAATAGTTTCTACCACACACACAC
>NC_022009.1:80510551-80541820 GCF_000317375.1 Microtus ochrogaster
AGAGAGTAGGTGGAACCAAGGAGACACCATGTAGCTGCTGGAGGAGACAGACGCCAGAACAGAGAGTAGGTGGAACCAAGGAGACACCATGTAGCTGCTGGAGGAGACAGACGCCAGAACCTTGCCCAGTAAGTCACAGCCTCCTGGCGATACACAGAACAATGGGTTAATATGCGATGTAAGAGCTATCTAGGAATACACCTAAACTACTGGGCAAGCAGTGTTGTAATTAATGCAGTGTCTGTGTGATTATTCAGACTTAGGCATCTGGAAAACGAATGAGTAGCCTCCGTTTACTAAAGCATCCAAACAGTTCTTCCATGTTTGCTCAAGGCGTGATGTGTTTGAAGGTTCCTGGGGCCTCCTCAGAGGGCATGCTTCTGTGTCATTCTCCAGTCTGTATTTGTTCTCTTCTTTTCTCTTGTTTCTCATCAGAATTCACCCTTCTTCCTTTAGCAATCACCAAACACAATCCAACTCCTACATATCCATGCAAACACTCAGTGGTCGTAGAGAGCAGGTGGTTGGATGGAGGGAGTGTGGCTCCTTGTCACTCCACTGGTCAGTCTTACATTCAACTGGCTTTAAATCCTAATTCAACTCACCTGAGGTGGCCTATGACCTACTTAAATGTAAATATAGTCGTGCTCTTTGGAGGTTTCAGACATTCCGGCGAGTTTTCCTGCTTGTCCAGGTGAAGTTCAAACTCCTATGCAGTGGCCAGCAAGATGACTCAAGAGCTAAAGGCACTTGACACCAAGCCTGGCAGAGCAGTTCAGTCCCCTGGCATAGATGTTGCCAGTACGGCATGGTGTGGCAACTTCTGTCTACAACGCCTGTCTAGTGGGTAGTAACTCCTACACACTTATGCAGGTAGAGTGAAATGGAAAAAAAATGTCTATTGATGGTTATGAAAAACTGAACCTGCATACTGTTGATTGATACTACCCATGATTGATTTGAACTGTGCTGTTAGCATAATAGCTTGATATCATTGGTATCAAGAATAATATAGTATTAGTGATGAATCTATTATCCGATATGGAGACATATAGACTCTTAACAGTACTTTTCAGGTAAGTCTTTTTTTTTTTTTTTTTGCAGAAAAAGCCACTATTCTTTCAAGAAGAATGCCTAGCCAATGCAAATTATGGCTTCACAGTGTGGGCTATTATTTTACTATCATGATTGATTCAAAATGTATATCTGTTCTTGCCCACTCTGTGTAATAGCCAGCCTCCAGACTCTAAAACCTGGAAGATGATGCTGACATTTGGATTAGGCCTATTGAACAGGAAATGAGCAATGCTAAAAACCTTGAGCAACAGCAGCCACAGAGTAGCTGAAAAACCCGCGTTCATTCTGTGTCATTTAGGGTCCAGGATTCCCAGTAACCTCATGTGCTGTCCTCTGCAGGGGCATCTTCCGCTAACTAACTGCTCATCCAAACCCTCATCCTTCTCTTTTGTCTCCTGTTCCTCCATCTTATTTTTCTTCTACCGTGCTTTCCTTGATGGCTTTTAAATTCCACCAGTGTGTCCCCCTTCATAGCCCCTGCTGCACTTGCATGTCTGTTCTCACAGAATATTCATCTTCCCACCTGGACCACTCACCCCTACAGAGAAGTAGTGCGTCCACTTCTAGAGCATTGTTATCGTCTGGTCTCGCACATAGATGCCAACTATAGAAATAGTGCCAACCGGTTATACCCACTAAAGCCAAGCAATAAAAACCAACTTTTTCAAATTACAAATATCTTACCTGAGACACTTAAGTTGGAGGAAATATTTTATAAAGACTTCCTTTCAAAAAGTAAATAACTGTTTTTTTTAAATATATAGTTACGTTCATGTTGACAAATGCAACAGAGTCGTTTTCTTCAATATCAAATTATGAAATAAATAAGTAATTTTCACATCCGGTGACGTGCTTAAGTTACTGTTTCCTTCCTGTGGGCTCAACTGTGCAGCTCAGGAAAAATCCCACTGATCTTATGAAGGATTGCTCCATTTTAAGAAGATACAAGAGTTTGCATGCTGTGGGAGAATGGGTAAATGTTGATAAAAGGCAATTGTATTTTTGAGCTTTTTATATTTGTTAACTTGCACACAAATAGCTGTATTTAGACACCAGTGGCAAGTTATCGGTGAACCACCCAAGTTGTGTTCAACACAATGCTTTCTCCAACTGGGAAGGTCTGAAAGTTCTATTTTACTCTCGTAACCCAACTGTGGGTCTAAACTCCCAAGTCTAAACTTCCAAAACTCCAGAATAGTCTTACGATCTGCCTCAAAACTGTTAAATCAGCAGAGAGAACTGAACGTTGTCATTGGTGGCCTTTTATTACAGCCACATATTCAATTTTCCTTAGACTGCCAAACCATGGTATTACTTTTAAAATTAATTATTTCCTCGATCAAAGATCGAGACTACCTACTGAAGAAGTTTACTGATATACAGTCTCACAATTTACATATAATTTTAGGAGTTTAAAACCCCCTAGAATTCTTCCAGAAATCCTAAACTGAGAACATCTATTCAATATAAATCTATCCAATCCATGTGTTCCACGAAGTAATGATTTATATTGCTTGTCTTCTCTCTCATTATGATTTATTTTATATCTGGACTCCAATTATCTAAGGGAGGAATAAAGGAAACACTCAGGAGATTCATCATCCTCAAGCCAGACTTAGCGTTTCCCTTTATCTCCAGGCTATTATTTCTAAGCCCAGCTCCATTGTTCAGCCTTCCCCAGCCATTGGCTACTGACCAGACAGAAGATGTTCGTCTAGGCCATTGTACAATTTCATCTTCCTCTGGACTGTTACATAATTAAAATAACTTCAATCTGCCTTCTTGAACATTTTTCTTCCTACAGGCAACTATAAAAACAAAATTGAAAAGCAATTGAAGGAAAAAAATATAACTTGGATTAAAAAAAAAAAAGTTCCATTGTGATAGAAACTCCCCTTTGTGGAAGACTCACTGATTTAATTTCAGAGTTTGACTGTGGTTTCTTTTGTGTTTAGTAAAGAAGTGGATTTTCTCTTGATTTAAAGGGGTCACTTTCCAAGAGTGTTCCAAAGTGGCTGAATCTTCAACAATTCGAAACCAATTACCCTTACAAGTATGAAAAATGCTTAATGCAAACAAATTAGGTATAATTTCCCTCAGGAAACTCTTGTATCTGGGCATATTTCCTCGTGGCAGGAGTTGCTTATGAACTCTGAGTGACTGGCAGTAAATGTTACCAACACCATTGTATGGAGGCGCAATGCGGTGAAGTAGGTTTGGCTC
Source organism: Microtus ochrogaster (assembly GCF_000317375.1). Taxonomy (NCBI): domain Eukaryota; kingdom Metazoa; phylum Chordata; class Mammalia; order Rodentia; family Cricetidae; genus Microtus; species Microtus ochrogaster. Next base: position 80,513,852 of record NC_022009.1, read on the forward strand.
ACAGCAGGCCTGCTTGCAGTGTTAGGACTCCATGCTCAACCATCCCGTGTGTGCTTACGAACACTGGCCACCGCTGAACCCGGTTCCCCTGGGTCCTGTGGCCATGCTGTAGCTGCGAGCTATGGAACGGTCAGTTACTCATGACTTGCCTTGTAAACTGTCTACTATAGATTCCTGGTGAGTTCAGCATGAGGATATAGGATATCCAAAATTTCATCTCTAGGCACCCCTTCGACTCCCTCCCCCACCCCCGTGTGTGTGTGTGTGTCCATCCACCTGGCTCCACTTTGTTGTCATGAGAAACATGCAGACAAAGAAAGATACGTTCAGAACAAAAGTGGAGGAGAGTAGTATTTCCAATGAGCATGCAAAGGAACCATTTCACCTTCCTGAGCCTGACCTCTCCCATGAGGCCACCACTTGGCAGTTGCAGGAAGTCAGCAGAATGTCCTAAGCACCCTCTGTCACGAGGGCCACGGCTGGGAGGCCACTCTGCTTGCACTGGGTACCATCCTTGCCTACTGGAATTCAGAATCCTGATGTGCTGTGGGGGTGGGGAGGGGGTGACACAGCCTTCTCTGCATAGGTGTGCTACCTGGTTTTACATATGTTTGACACAGGTTTCTCTTTTGAAAAATTGTAGCCTGTACTGAGAAAATGTCCCCACTAAATTGGTGTGAGGACAAGCCTGCGGTGCTTTTTCTTGATTGACGATTGATATGGAAGGTCCAGCTCACTGTGAGCGGCGCCATCCCTGAGCTATCAGAGCGCAGCCGACAAGCTGTGAGGAGCAAGTCAGTAAGCAGCACTCCTCCATGGCATCTGCATCTGCTCCTGCCTCTAGCTTCCCACCTTGTGTTCCTCTCCCGACTTCCCTACTTGATGGAATATAACCCGAGAATTGTAGGGTGAAACCCTTGCCTCCATCAAGAGCTTTGGTTTTGGTGTTTCTGTCGTGGGCCCCACATTGAGGTCCATCTGTCATGGTCCAACCTTTAGATTTCTACATCCCAGGTAGGGGTGTGTGGAGTAGAAATGCTAGGCAGGAAAAACAGAGACACAGGATAGAGTTGGGAGGGCCACCCAGTGAATACTGATTCCACCTGTGCCGGGAGGGCCACCCAGTGAATACTGAATCTGCCCATGTTTATTTTCTATATGCTTTAAATACTCCAATCCAAAAGGGGGAAGAAGGCAAGACTTCTTTATCATGATACAAAGAACAAACGGAATAATTACTATTCAATACCTGAAACATCAAGTAACTACATCCTGAGTTAAGAATTCCGTAGGACATGCAGCGAACACACCTTAGGCCAAGCAGCCTATAGGCAGCCATACCCTGGATCAAATCTCCTATCATAACCTTGAAGGAACAAGAACAGGCCTGAACTCTCTGACCTTTGGTCAAGATTGAATGAATCCACATTCATGGGCTCCAACATAGTTTTTTTTTTGGGGGGGGGGCTCCAACATATTTTATCACAGAAATAGAAACCCTAACTAAAATGTTGTGAAAGATAGGTTTATACTTCACACCAAAGGAGTGAAGTATAAGCTAACATGTATTTTCTTTAGCACAGAAAATATAATTTACCATGTTTGTATATAATTACATAATTGCATGGCTATGTAAACACATAAATTTATATTTACCAACTATAAAATATATTGCTATCTATATAAATAGGTATAAACCAAAATGATTTCAAAAGGAAATAAATATATTAAAATAAATTTTAATAGTAGAAAACATTTTTGGTACTACAGCTAACACACTGTACACATTGTAACATACCTGGGTTTTTGTACACAATTAAGAGACTCATTTTAGTGCAGTCAGCATACATACTATGCAGCCTCTTGCATAGTCAGTTTTAGAACATTTTACTACCCTACCCATTAACAGTGATATGTCAACCCAACTACTTATTTACCGTTGTTTCCATAAAATAATGCATTTTAACATGGGAATGGAGGGGTGTGTGTGCATGTGTGTGCGTGTGTGTCTTTCTGTGCATATGTGTGTGTGTATGTGTGTGTGTGTGTGTGTGTGCATGTGTGTACATGTGTAGATGGGAGTATTAGTTCCAGAGATCAATAGGAGTTTTGCTATGCAGCTCCCCAAGTCACATTTCGATACAGGCTCTGCCCTGAGTCCGGAGCACACTGATTTGCTGATCAACAAACTCTGGAGAGCCACCTGTAACCTCTCCCGCAACACTAGAGCTACAGACATGCCTCGTCACACACAGCTTTTATGTGAGTGCTGGCTGAGCCATCTCGACAATATGAGACATGATTTCTGCTTTTCCTTTCACACGATCAAGGTTCACCCAGCTAATTATCCACCCTGCTTCTTGCTTTCTCACGGCTGTGCAACGACATTCTATGTAGTGCTCATTTCCCAACCCACGACACGATGGGCGTTTAGGTTGTTTTTAGACTGTCATGAATTGTGCCACATGGACACTCGTGTGAGTTTTGTGTGGAAATGTGCTTCTGCCAATTCATGACCACCTTTGAGGTTGCTGAGTGCCAGGGTCCCTTTTGGTTTTAAGTTCCTGAGCAGCTGCAAACTGGAACATGGCCTCACCACCTCACGTCCTCATTAGCAGGGTGTTCCGATCTTTCCACATCTCACCTGATGCTTGCTTGGATCCTTCTAGAATAAACTGCTCTAGTTCCTGTGGTCCTTCATCCTCCTGTAGTGCTGGGTTAGAAAGGTCTAGAGGCTGGGACTGCTGAGCACCCTTTCCTGTGCTCATCGTGCAGAAGACAGTGTCTCTTAGGCAGTTTCCACACGTAGGCTGTCTTCTACTGACAGCCATAATGCTGGAAGACAAGATGTAGGCTGTCTCTCCTGACCGCCGTAATGCTGGAAGACAAGATGTAGGCTGTCTCTCCTGACCGCCGTAATGCTGGAAGTGTCTCTTAGGAAGTTCCCACACGTAGGCTAGGCTCTCTCTACTGACCGCTGTAGTGCTGGATACTCTAGAGTCTCAGTACAGCTTGCATGTCACATGATCTGCATATTGCCTCTAACTTAACTGTTAACATTTCCTTTATTTAGTATCTTTTGAAGCAGAAAACCTTTTAACTTTGATGATGGCTAATGCATCCATGGCCTTTTTCCTTGTGTCTTTGGTTTTATAGATATAGAGTTACTTCTATGTTTCTTCTGACAGCATGATGGTTGCCCCAGTTCCAACTACTGTTCAGCAAATGACAGAATAACATCGTTTTTGGATGAATAATATTCTATTGCACATCATATGTGTCCATTCTTCTCTCAGTGGGCACCCAGACTGATAGCATAGCTTTGTTATTAGCATTCCTACAGCTCCCTGCATTTCTTCTGAGATCTCCCCAGCGGTTGGATATCGGCTATGGCAATTCTGTTTTGATCTTTTTCAGGCATCTTCCTGTTCTAGTACACATGATGGTACTAAGTACTCTACATCAAACATCACAGTTTTGTTCTCGCTATCTTCTCAAAGCATTATTTTTTCCAGTACCAACCCAATGTGTTTCGATGGTATCTCATTGTAGCTCTAATTTCAATTTCTAATATGGCTAATGAGCAATGGAAATGTTTCATTTTCCATTAGCATACCTTCCTGTACAGAGATCATTTGTCCATTTTACCTTGATTTTTTTAATTAAATATATTTAATTTTTCACATGACATGAATAGTAATCCAGGTCAGAGAAATAAATGGCAAACATATTTTTCCATTTTAGACCTTGTCTCATTGCTTTTGATTGCTTTTCTGTGTAGATTCTTTTTAATTCAATGTAATCTTCTTTTTGTTAATTTTTCAGATACTTTTGCTGTCCTATCAGAAAGTCATTCTCTGTAATAATAATTGAAGTACCCCCACCCCTATATTTTCTGCTAGTGTTTTCACAGCTTCAGTTTTTGGTGTATTTTATCCATTTTGTGTTGACTTTTTGTACATCATGAGAGACTAAGATTGTGTCAGTGTTCTGCCTGTGGGAATCCAGTTTGCCCTGACCCATTAGATGAAATGACTATCCTCGTTACAGTGAATATGTCTGCCAGCACTCCATTTATAAAAGAAGATTTATTTTATATATATAATATATTTATTATATGTGATATGATTATACATATAATGTATTATACACACACATACATACAGTGTTGTCTGCATGTTTGCTTGCAGGCCAGAAGAGGGCACCAGATCTCATGACAGATGGTTGTGAGCCACCATGTGGTTACTGGGAATTGAACTCATGATCTCTGGAAGAGCAGCCAATGATCTTAACCTCTGAGTCATCTTTCCAGCCCTGTCTGTTGACACTCTTGACAATTATGTGGCTGTAGATGTGTGAGCTCTTTCTTGAATTCCCAATTTTGTTCCATTGATCTACACATCTGTTTTTCTATCAACATTGTGTTGTTTTGGTTCTGTGATATGTCTTGAAGTTAAGTAATATGAAGTTTCTTGTTTTGATAGATTTTGCTTAAGACTGCATTGACTGTTTGGGATTTTTGCTGCCATACGAATTTTGGTAGTCTTTATACTGTGAAGAATGTCATTAGGACTTTGATGGGGACGGCAGTGAATCTGTAGATGATGTGGAAGGGTTATAAACACTTTAACAGTATTAATCGTCCTTTCCTAGGATGAACGGATGTTTTGTCTCTCTCAATAGTGTCTCTGTAATTCATTTCATTTCTGCTGTGTAGCTGTTATTATAGACGTCCTTCACTTATTTATTTGACTTGGCTCTGTGCCTGTTTATGTGTGGCTATTATGAATGGAATTGATTTAAATATCTCTCTCATTAAATTCACTGGTAGTCTATAGAAAAACTACTGTTTTTCTTTATGTTTATTGGTGTCCTGCTTCTTGACTGAGTTCTGTATCAATCCTACTATTCTTCTGTGGAGTTTAGAGGGATTTACGGATCCAAGCATCTCATGTGTCAATGGTGATAATTTGACTCGCTCCTCCTCTACCCATGGGCTTTTTATATTTTCTTTGTCCAGTTGCTCAGGCTACAACCTCTAGTGTTGAAGTAAGAATTGCAAGAGTAGACATTCTAGTCTTGTTCTCCATGTTAGAGAAAATGCTTTATTTTTCTCCACTCATTATGGAATTTGCTGTATGTCTCATATATCACCTTCTTAGAGGCATGATCCTTGTGTGCCTCATGTTTTTCACAGCTCTTATTTTGAAGGGGTTTTGTATTTTACCAAATACTTTCTGCTGTATGTATTAAGAGGTCCATAATTTTCCTCCATCATTCTGTTTATGTGATTTTCTGTTGGTTTATTCATATGCGTTGAGCCACACTTGGGACGAAAGCAATTTGAGTTTTTTTAATGTTGTTTTTACTTTAATTATGTTTTAGGACTTAACAAATTATAGGACTTTAATTTAGTATTATTTGGAGGCTTGGAGCTTATAGTTATATTTTTTGTGGTGTTCCTATCTGGTTTTGGTAGCAGGATAATTAGACTACACTGGATAATTTTGGAAGGGTTCTTTCTATCAAATCTATAGGACATTTTGAAAAGCAATATTGTTCATTCTTTCAAAGGTTTGTTAAAATTCAGCAGTGAAACCATAGTGAAGAGCTGTATGTTATTGGAAGACTATCACTTATCCAGTCACTGTACATCTTACACGATCATTCCAACATTCCCTATTCTCTTGATTCAATTTTAATATTTATAAAATAACCAGAACTTTGTCCACTTAATCTACATTTTTCAATTTGTAAGTATAGAGATTTTCATAATACAAACAAGACTTAGTATATGGTGGCCCTTGCCAAATCTTCCTTCTCACCTCTTCTTTAATGTATTTGTACTTCTCTGACTAAGGGTTTGTAAGTACTTTTGTTTTTAATCAAGAAGTCAATTCCTTGTTCTAATGAACCCTTATATTAATTTTATGGTCTGCTTTATTGGTTTCCACTCTAATTTGTATTAATTCTTCCCCTGTACTGATTTTGCATTTGATATATGTTTTTCTGTCTTGAGGCGCATCACTACACTGGTTTTTGAAATCTTTTTCTATCCTCCCTACTCATTTCTATAAACATCATCCACAGCAATGTTTTTTACATCCGCATGCCTCAGTAGGTTGTATTGCTAAATTTATTTGCTTCATGAATGTTTAACTCTCCTTCTGATTTCCTAAGTAATGCAGAAATTGTTCAAAATTATGTTTTTAGTTGTTCTGTATTTGTGTACTTTCTAAAGTTTCCTTGTTGGACTTTAGTTTCCTTCTGTGTGATCAGAAGAGGTATATAACGTGATTTCATGTTTTCAGTATTGCTAAGATTTTCAGCCTTGTCTGTAGTCTATTCTAGAAGATATTTCCTGTGTTCATAAAAAGATCATGTATTCTCCAACCACTGTATTCTGTTATAAATATTTGTTGTGTCTATTTGATCTATAATTTGATTTAGCTATGATATCTCTTCACTTAATTTTGTCCTGGGTGTTCTGTCATTGGTAAGATTGTCTAGTAAAATCTGTTTTGTTGGGTGTAGCTATATCTTTCTTTGCTTATGTTACCAATTTATTGGTTTAGATATAATTTTACATCCCTTTACTTTCAGTCTGCTTGTCTTTATGGATGAGGTTAACTTCTTGTAGATAGCATATTATTGGGTTTTATTTTAAAATTCATGTAACGAGTATCTTTTTTATTTGTTGTTGGTACTATTCTTTGGGTGGAAGGCAGGAATATTTTGTTTGTTTCTTTTGATAGAGGTTCTTACTATAGCCCTGAAATCATAATCTCCCTTCTTGGTCCCTGGTACAGAGATTCCTGGCACATATCAACACAATAAGCTCAGTCTATACCTTTAAACTAGAGAATTAAGACCTTTATATCCAGTGCTATTGTTGAAAAGATTGAGTAGAAACCTGCCATCATTTATTTCCTTCTAGGAATTCTGAATACTGTTTGTTTGTGTCTTCTTCTTCGTCTTTGCAGTTTGGTGGTGTACTTGGTTTGGTTCCTCTCTATTTCTGCTATGTAAATATAATCTTCTAGAGGGATCCATGTATTTACACCATATTATAATGCTGTTTAGTTTTACTTTTAGAGGTAGGACTTCCTTAATTATCTTTGGGAAGAGTGGTCTAGTGGTCTCGTAAATTCATTCTTTTTCACAAATTTTAGCTTATACTGGAAGATTTTCATGTTCCCTTTCATTATGAGGGATATCTTTGCTTGGTAAAATAATCAAAGTTGGCAGTCAATTTCTTTAAGAATTGTAGATATATTTTTCCATGTTATCCTAGCCCTATGGGATTTCTCAGAGAAAATCTTCTGTTAGTTACATGGGTTGTGGCCTAAATATGTTTTGTTCACATTTTAAACTTCCTTCTCTGTTCTTTACTTTTGGCAGTTTAAGTATATCCTGATGAGGTCAGGAGTATTTCTGTCTGTGTCTGTTTGTGGTTCTACGGCCTTCCTATCTTCAGATGTTCAGGATTTTTCTATAATAAGGAACATTCTCTATTTTTTTTTTTGTGTAGGTTTCTGCCTCCTTTTTCCCCTCACCTTAAGAGATAACAGCATTGTAGACATCTGATCATTTGACATTGTCCCAAAAATCTCGAATGTAGTTTTGTTCTTTAATAATATCTGTGTGGAATATTATTTTTCAGAAGATCTGTTCTCAAGGTCAGGTATTCTTATTTCCATTTCGTCCTGTCTGTTGTGCTTTCGGATGGTTTAACTGTGCTGTGTTATCTTTTCCTGGAGAAGAGAGAACAAATGTGTTCACTTCAGTGAGACACTGACCACTCATTAAAGTAGGGATTACAGGGAAGACCAGCTCAGCAAAGCAGTGAGTTTATTTTTCTCTGTAAAGAGCATGGGAGGAGCTTGAGGATCGTGAGTGACCTGAAAATAACTGTTTCACCACAAATTCAGAGCTCATCGTGAGGTGGACCTCATGGAAACTGTACTTGCCCCTCCCAGTTACTGCTCCTATTCCTTTATGCTCTTCCGTCTTCCAAGATTGCTTGAAGCCAGAGGCATAGAAAGCAGTAACCACTGAAATCCCATCAAGGGCTCTGTGACTCACTCTTCCGTTCTTCCTTACAGTAGGGAGTGTTATCCTTACCGTACTGTTCTTTTTATTACATTTTGATAAGAACCTGGCTGAGATAATCTCTACTCTGACTGTGGGATGATTATGTTATGTGCAAAGGGAAAAACCATACTGCAGCAATTTAAATGTTATAATTATTGAACATATTCTAAAATATGTCTTGCTCATTTCTAATATCTGTTGTTTTTCATACTCTGTCTTAGTTAGGGTTTCTGTTGCTATGAAGAGAATCCATGACTGAGGCAACTCTTATAAAGAAAATGTTTTATTGAGGTTGCTTGCTTAGTTTCAGAGGTTCAGTCCATTATCGTCATGACAGAGAGCATGATGGCCTGCAGGCAGCCTTGGTGCTGGAGCAGCTGAGAGTCCTACATCTTTCAGGCCACAGAAAATCAGCTGAGGGTCAGACTGAAGGAAACTTGAACAAAAGAGGCATTCAAGCCCAGTGCCACAGGGACACACTTCCTCCAACAAGGCCACACCACCTAATAAATAGTGCTCCTCCCTTTGGAGCCATTTTTTTTTTCAAACTACCACATTCTACTCCCTGGACCCCAAAGGCTTAGAACCATATTGTAATGCAAAAATGCATTCAGTTCAACTTCAAAAGTTTCCATAAAGTGTGGCAGTCTCAAACCTGTTTCAAAGTTTAAAGTCTCTTCTAAGATGCATGGCAAATTCTTAACTGTAATCCCCCTGTAAAAATCAAAATCAAAAAAGTAGATCATGTACTTCTTACATATATTGGCACAGGATATACATTACCACTAAAAAATGTAAGAAAAAGAGCATAGTGAAGAAATACTGGACCAAAGCAAGTTTGAATACCATCTGGGTAAATTCCAAACTCTGCAACTCCATGTCTGATGTCAAAATGTTCTCCTTATCTCCAACAGAAGTCATCTTTATTGACTGGTTCCATTCTTGTTACTAGGTCTCTTCAGCAGGTAACCCACAACTCTGACATCCTAAGCTTGACTGCCTGAAACTTTCTCTGTAGACCAGGCTGGTCTCAAACTCAGAGATCTGCCAATCTCTGCCTTCCCAATGCTGAAATTAAAGATGTGACCCATCACACAGATCTCTAAGCTTTCCTTCAGTTCCTTTTCACGAGTGGGAAACTTGCTGGGTGGGATCTTGCCCTGAGGTCACCACTCCCTCTATTGCATTTCTTAATATATTTATCTCCCTGAACACAGAATTCTGTTCTATTTCAATTCCTGGTGCTCTTTTTTGCTCAAAATTTATATTTTGTAATTTACCCTGCTCATCTTACTCCTTTCCATTGAAAATCTTCATTAGCATTACCACTAATACCCACATGACAGAATCTATACTAAGATGCTTTGCTATTTCCTCTACCAACAGAATTAGTCCAAAACTCTTCACGTTAGCCTCAGGCAGACTCTTTGGACAAGGGCAAATGGCAACCTCTTTCTTCACCAAAATATCACAAGACTGATCTCTAGGTACATACTAAAATTCATCTCCTCTGAAACATCTTGAGTGAGCTCCCAACAGTTCACATAACTCTGAGCACCACTGTCTTCCATGCTCCTACTACTGTGACCCATTAAGCAGTGCTTAAAGCATTCTGTTGCTTTCCAAACCCAAAATATCAAAGTCCAAATTCCTAAAAACAAACACACGTCAGGCTATCACAGCAATCCCCTCTCCTGTTACCAACTTCTGTCTTGTTAGGGCTTTTATTGGCTATGAAGAGACCCCATGACCAAGGCAACTCTTATAAAGAAAACATTTAATTGAGGTGGTTCACTTACAGTTTCAGAGGTTCAGCCCATTATCATCATGACAGAGAGCATGATGGCATGCAGCAGATGAGTGCTGGAGTAGCTGAGAGTCCTACATCTTGCAGGCAACAGGAAGTAAACTGAGAGTCACACCAAGGGAAACTTGAGCAGACGAGACCTTAAAGCCCGCCCCAACAGTGACAAACTTCCTTCAGCAAGGCCATGCCTCCTAATAGTGCCAATCCTGTCATTTTCCTTCAAACAACCACACACTCATATAATTAATACTTAGTTTTATTTATATTCTCTTAGATCTAAATGAGCTTTTAAAATATTTTTCTTAGTTCTTTGAGAATACAGTATATTTTGTATACTTTCATTCCTCTCCCCTTCTCCTTCCAGATCTTCCCTCTATTCCATAACTACACAACTTTATGTCCTTATTTTTTTATAAGCCCATCTAGTCCCATTAGCACTGCTGAGTTGTGTGGCTATCCACTAATACATATTGGACTTACCAAGGGTCATACCCCTTAAGAAAACTAATTTTCCTGTTTCCGGTAGCTATCAGCTACCGTTAACTCCTTGACGAGAGGTGGGACTTGGTGCACATCCCCCCCCCCCCATGCTGGGACTTTGTCTAGCTTGAGTTTCCCCTGGTATTGTGCACAGTGTCACACCATCTGTGGGTTCATATGTGCAACTGCTCTATTGTGGCTGGAAAACCCTTTGTTTCCTTGTAGTTACCCACTGCTTCTGCTTCCTACCGTCTTTATACTCTCTCTTCCATGATAGCACCTGAGCCTTAGGAGGAAACAGGTGTAATACATACAAATGAGCTTTTAAAGTGGCAGTGGCAGCCGGAGTTGTGGCAGTCTTCTCTCTTGCAACTGTGTGCATGCTCCTGGGATTGAAATGATAGCGAGGACTATGAAGGAGAAATGAGTATCTATTAGAGCCAGTGAGGTAGGAGAGGGATGAGTACAGCTTGTATCTGGGCAAAGGTTGTCTCTATCTATCCTGAAACCATACTCACCTGGCCACAGCCCTGCAGGCTCCCTAGTTATCCAATCCTTTAAAATAACACTCTCTAATTTCCATCCATGTGGCAATAATACCGCCCCCCCCCAATAGCAGTGCATTCCTTGAGTTCATGTCACAAATACTCTGCTTGTTTTTTTGTTTTGTTTTTTTGTTTGTTTGTTTGTTTCAAGATTGTAGCTTGCCTACCTGGTTCACTGGAATATCTCTAGGGTCCCAGAATGGAAACCAGCATGGATTTCTGACCCTATAGCAGTTCCAACTTAGAAATTTTGTCCATTCTTTTTATTATTATTATTGAAAATGGATTCTTCTCTCATACAATACATTCCAGCAAGAGTTTCCATCTCTGTACTTCCCACCTCCCCTTTCCTCTTCAGAAAAAGCAGACCTCCAAGAGACAACAGCTAAATATGACAAAACAATACACAATAAGACAAGGCAAAAGCCCTCATATCGAGACTGGTCAAGACAACCCAATAGCAGAAAAAGAATCTCAAGGGCAGGCAAAAGAGTCAGAGATACAAACACTTCAGTCATTAGGAGTCTCACAAGAACATCACACTAACAGCCACAACATTTCTACCAAGGACCTGATGCAGACCCATGCAGGCCCCATGCTTGTGACTTCAGTCTCTGTGAGCCTGTATGAGCCCTACTTAGTTGATTCTGGGCCATATTCTCCTGGTGTCCTCCATCTCCGCTGACTTCTACAATCTTCCCTGGCCCTCTTCTGTTGGGTCTTCTATTTCCAATGGGAGGAAACCAACAGAGACCTCTAATTTAGACTCTTACTTTGCATAATGTCTGGCTGTAGATCTCTGCAATAGCTGCCATATACAGTTGGAAGAAGCCTTTCTGATAACTACTGGACAAGATATCCATCTATGAGTATAGTGAAGAATCTTTGTGCGTGTGTGTGTTTGTGTGTGTGTGTGTGTGTGTGTGTGTGTAATGAACACTCGTAATTCCTAGCTAAAGAAAAAGAAATACAGATACCATCAAAATTTCCTGTATATCTCCTTCCTAATGTATGCTTTATCCATTTCTTCTTCTGTGAATTCTCTGAGGGTGTTTGCTTCACATTTCTTCCCTTTTTTGATTGTATTATTATTCATTTTTCTTACTCTTATATTTATACGTGCTTGCATACGCATTGACTTGCATGATTTAAGGCTTTAGCAGTAGGGGTTATGCTTGTTGATTTGGTTATTTTCTTTACTCACTTTTACTGTAGTCTGTTTCATCTTCGGATTAGAGAACTGCTCTTAAGATGCTCACAACCATTTCTCACAGGCCTCAAGGCATGCATCCTGCTCTCTCTGCTTTCTCTAACAGTTGCTGATATCTGACATCTACGTTTCTGATGCGTTTCAAGGGTGTGGAGTGGTACCTCATGATAATATTGGCTTGTGTTTTCTTCCTTAGCTGTGGCTATTGCTGTGCACATACTTCTTTGATAATTGAAATTTTCATTCTCTTGGAGCTTCCTATTCATAATTCCTGTCTATTTTCTTGTCTTTGCTTTTAGAAATTACATAATAGGCACTAAAATTTTCTTTTTATTTTGTTAAGTGAGTATTTTACCCTATCTCTGATTTTTGTTTTTCTAGTTTATAATAAATAGAAGTTTTGGGGGTTCCTTTCTTTACCCAAAATAATAATGGTAATGTCAACAGCTTTTCTTAAATTTGAAACAATGTGCCTTTATGTTTAAACACTTTCCATTGTTTTCTGTGTGTAATAGTAAGAGAGGTCCAAGGTGTCTTTTCTCTATTCAGCAGGGTTCACCTTCCCAGACATTCCGTGTTCACCTGACAGCTTGTAAACCACCTCTGCAGTATAGTGTGCTATCCATGTGTTCATACATGGGAGATCACACGATCTCTGTGGTATCCGTGTGTCCAGATAAGGGAAATCACATGATCTCTGTGGTATCCATGTGTCCAGATAAGGGAAATCACATGACCTCTGTGGTATCCATGTGTCCAGATAAGGGAAATCACATGACCTCTGTGGTATCCATGTGTTTGTTCAGAGAACTGAAATCACATGATATTTGCCTTTGTGCCTTGTTTATTTTGTGTATCATACTTTCTCTATGGTCCGTCCCTTCTGTGGTTGTGCCAGAATTCCCTTCCTTTGTAGCTGAACAAAATGCATTGTAGATGTTAATCCTTGCTTTATTATAGCCATCAATTTGGCTATGATTCATCTATACTGTGCTCAAAATAATATATTCCTTGGCTGAAAATTAGTGCTCAAAATAATATATTCCTTGGCTGAAAATTAGGCAACTCTTTAGTGACCAATTTTGTTAAAATCTTCTTTAGCTTCATTTCATGATAAGTAAAATCCTTCTGCATGTGGATTTTTGCGGTTGGTTCTAGTAGCCCTGCCAATTTGTTTTGTAATTTTAAGTACATATTATAGGGCTCCTTGGAGTTTAGAATTTTTTGCTAATTAAATATTTGTATTATCTTATAGATATAATTCTCTGTCTCTGAAATTTTCTCCCTAATATCTGGTTTGTTCTTTTTTAAAAAAATTGGCTTATGTCTTATGCTGTTATTTACCTTCTATTTCTCTGTAGAACTTTTGTCTTTAATATGTCTAGCCAAAGAAGTTTGGCTGCCTTTGTCCTCTACCTGGTAACTGGGTGCACTCATATCAGCTGTGCTTTCTAAGAGTTTGAGATTTTTTTTCTTGCCCCTCACTTTATGGTTTGTATTTGAAGAATTATTTCAGTGTTTTTTTTTTTTTACTGTGTTTACATTTAGATTGTTGCTTGTTTTTTCTTCTTAAAGTTTTTTCCCTGTTTACCTTAAAAAATGTATATTGTTTCTATTTATTAAACAATGACTTGCAAATTATTAGCAGGCATGTTTAACTTTACAAAGTCTAAAGCTAACCAAGATTTACACACCCATCCCAAAGACTACGAAGGTTCAAGTGTGTAAATGCCCCTGAAATCTTTATGATAACCCTGGGAAATATTTGCAATCTATTTTTTTTATAATGGCAATATTTCTCAAGTTCAAAACATTGTAAACCAAGAAGGAAATTCAATGCCTAACATGAAAAATGGAAAAAAAAAAGGTGTTCTGAAAAATGGCTTTAGAAATAGGATTTGAGTGGAAACCTAGGCAGAATTTTTCCTCCCAATTATTGTTTCCAGGATCTCTTCTCTTCTTTCCTTTTTTTCTTTAATACTCTTTCTTTGAAGTTTTATCTTTTATGAAACAAATTCAAATAACTCTGATTGTTTCAAAGTGCAGATGTTATCAATTTTGTTATTGCTGTAGTTAAAGCTATGACATTGACAGCAGCCATTGGTGGCCACCCACATGGCAAAAATGGAATCACTGAGATGATGCTGAAATCTGGAATCTGTAAAACAGGTTTCATCAAAGAGCAATAACCCAAGAAAGCATAACAGCACCAAGCAAAAGGCAACAGCACAGAAATGGGATTTGCAAGTCTTCCTGCCCTACACAGCCATTCGCACACAGGACCTGCTAGCTAGTCCTAAACTGCTTAGACACTGCTTGCTTTGCAAAGACAGCAAAGCCAGTGCCTCCTGAGTCTGGAAGGCGGGCCACACATGTTAACGCTCACTGGGTAATATGAAGGGCTTTATGAGTGAATACATGCTAACTTTCCTGAACGTAATCAATGGTGGGGGGGCAGGTGATGATCCCACACACCCTACACGCTACAGAGGCAAATTTATCATGCATAACTAGCATTAAAAGACGACAGACTTTGTTCAGCCTATTTATAATTTTTTTTTCTTTTGAGGCGGCATGATTGTGGCACTTAAGCATGATACATGCTAATACATGAAATGCCAGTTTGGCTACATGTACAGTTTAAAAGTTTATAGGTTCTGAATTATTTAACATTTAATTTTCTGAAGATAAAGGAAAAGAATATGGCCTTTCATACTCAAAAGTGCAACATAAAATGACAAAATTCTCTTTCATTCTTTTCAAATTTTAAAAAGTACATGAAACATTTCAGCCCCTTTTTAGCCATCAGGGAAAGTTTCAGTATCGTTTTTCTACCCGAAGATGTGAGGTTTTCATCAGTGGACAATATTGCAAGAATTGGTTGCTTCCTGGATTGTCACAGTTCTCCTTGTACATTAAAAGCCATGATTCCCTGTGTGAGAACTTGATGCTGGTCGGAGATTTCCTAAAGTGCACGACAGTTTCTCCTCTTACCATCCTAGTTCATGTGATAATTTGGATATAACTGGCTGTGTTTAGTTGTTGGTCCATTGATGATGCATCTGCCCCAATGAAACACTTGAAAGAATGAACACCAAGCAGTTTTATTAATTAAAAACTTAATAGCTATAATGGGCAAAAAACCTGGAAAAACACATAAAAGTACCAATTAGAAACAGTCCTGAATTAACTGGGATGTCCATGCTGCTCTCCCTAAGGATTGGAAACTATGTGGCCTGGACTCTGTTGCTCACAAATTTTCCCAATATTCTAGGCTGTATGATACTTTATGATAATTTATCACGCTTGTTCTTCTTCTCTACTGTTGTTATTGTGAGATTTTGAAGATGGTTATGTACCTCTTTTTTATTAATTCCATAAGTCAACATATTCCTATCCACTGTGTATTGAAATGAAGCATTGTCTGGGAATTAGTAACAGGTGAAGTTCATATTGTTTGTGTAACTTGCTAAAGGTAAGATTCTGAAACTTCAGGTGATAGTCTGAAAATTCAGGAGGGGTGGTTGATTTCGCTTTCTACCTAGACAGCACAGCAGAGCTTCTGAGTAGATATCTACACTTAAAAACATTCGCAATAAATTACTATTATCATGCAAGCTGTTTGCGCATTCGTAACGATGGGCACTGGAAGAGTTGGAGGTTGATAGTTGGCTTGGAAAGTTTTGTATGAAGATGTACATCATAGTTATGAGTTAGAAAACTATGAACCTTTAAAGTTATAATTAGAGTTTCTCTGAGGCTCGCAGAAATCATAAATGTGCACCATGTTAAAAAGAAAGATGATGGTTGTTTCACCCATATAGAGTCCTTACAGTAACTGTTTCCCCATCATCTGAAATATGGTTATGATATAGAAGGAGAAATATGGTCTTTGACTTCTAAATACTTATTCTATATTTGCAATGCACAATAACATTTTAGCTTTCAGAAAATCCACGAGAGTAGATGCAGCAGAAAGTCCATACAACAGGGTTGTATCTGGTGTCACTTTCAAAACTTTGAGGTGGTATATAAGATGGAGCACACACATTAGCACACCCAACTCTCAAACTAGCACACTTATGTGCATGCACACACACACACACACACACACACACACACGCACACACACATTCGTGAGCTTTCCCAGGGCTGTCCCTGTTCTCTTCACTTATCCTTTGCCTTTTAGTTCAGATGTTGCTTTCTTAAGACGAAAATTCCTGAAGCTTTCTTATCAGTTTCATGGGCTTCCTTAAATTTCTAACAGTTTCAAAGCACCCTGACTTTTCCTCATCCAGGGTTATTACATGTGTATTGTGTTATGTAGTTTAACACACTAGCAAGATGCCAGGCAGCAATCATGAGCGAGGAAATGGTGATTGTATGCCGTTCACTTGAACGTGTGGAAACCTGACAAGAATGAGAGGAGAGAAACTCCGAAAGTGATGGGACGTTACAGAAAGAGATGCAGCATTGAATGAGACTGTTCAACAACGTTCTGTGGAAAGTGTGAAGTATACTAAGGATGGGCGGAGTCTCACAGTCCTGTGTAAAGACGGTTGCAGGAAGACAGAAGCATGAATTATCAGAAGCACCAATCCCGTAGACATCATGGGCATGGTGCCAGATTTCATGAAACTTTTAAAAACCCATGAAACATCTCAAATTTTCATTTCTTAATCATATAATAAAAGATGCATATAATACTCACAAGCATATATGAATCCCATAGGAGTATAAAATTTGATTTTAATATTATTGTTTGGAAGAAGAGACCCAGATAGATTAGAGTACTAATAAAGGTTGTCAGGCAGCCCTGGGTGTAATACCTGTGTGTAACAGGCACTGTTTTAAATCGACCCTAGAAGAAAAAAAGATGATATCAGCCTGGAAATGTCCTCCTCTCAAAAAGGACAGACTGGCAGACTGAGGAGCTTCTTCAGATTTAAGTACCTATCCATAGATTTCCTTGTCTACTCTTGGCTCGCAGCAGGCTTGGGAGAGAATTCCTTCAGGAAGGAGTAAGGCTGGGTGGCGCAGAAGGGTGGCAGTTTGGAGCTATTTGCATCGATTTAGATTTGGCTTGAACAGACATAGGAGAGGGTCATCACAAACATGCAGGTCAATATTTACTCATGCATTTTAGATAATGTTGGAAAACTTTCGAAGTCAGAATTATGACTTGGTCTTCTCTAGAATTTTATGTTCTAGGAGGGGATAGGTGGTGTGTGTTCTCACAGCTCAGGCTCAGGCATTGAGCACGATGCCTGTAAGGAAACAGGGGAGTTAGGCTCTTGTAAAGTTGTGAAACTATTGCAACTGGAATTCTGTCACAGAAAAAGCCATCCCAGCCAAAGAGAGACTATATGACAGATGCCATCCATCATATAGGCCGATTGATTTTTCTACAGAACAAAGCAGAGATAACATTTCACACCATTAATCGTAACCTAAATTTTGTCACGTATCTCAGACTAGCCTTGAACTTGCTATGTAGCCAAGGATGACTGTGAACTTCAGAGACTTTCCAATTTTTAGCTCTGAGTTCTGGCACCACTGTTCCCATCTAGAGCTAGCATGGCAGACAGGCAACCTCAGACCTAACCACAACCTATGTGAAAGTTAATTTTAAAGTACATTTAAATTTTTCTAAATCAAGATGTCTTTGCACACATTTGTAACTGTAAACAGTTATGACTACTTATCATTACAGCTTATAAATTTATAAGTATCGGTTAATTCAGATTATATGCAAAGTTACAATTAGATAAGATTATAGAGTATAAATTATAGATTGACCACTGTCTTTGTTTTACAGTCTGTCTGTTGTCTGTCTGTGTTTTATAGACTGTCTCCTGTCTGTCTGTTCTTTACAGACCATCCACTGTCTGTCTGGGTTTTACAGACCATTCTCTGTCTGTGTTTTATAGACTGTCTGCTGTCTGTCTGGGTTTTACAGACTGCCCGCTATCTGTCCATGTTTTACAGACCATTTTCTGTCTGTGTTTTATAGACTGGCCACTGTGTGTCTGGGTTTTACAGACAGTCTCCTGTCTGTCTGTTCTTTACAGACCATCCACTGTCTGTCTGGGTTTTACAGACTGTCCACTGTCTGTCTGGGTTTTACAGATTGTCTTCTGTCTGTCTGCGTTTTAAAGATTGTCCTTTTACACAAAGGACCACATTAATGATACTTCTGAAGCTTCTAAAAGTTGGTCTTCTGACTGAATAGCTTGATAAGTACAAAAATAATGTTAGAATCTCTAAAAGGCACTTGGGATTTTATAGCATTGATATTGTCCTCTTCAAACTATGACAAAACTAGGCCATCCTATGCCATTTTATGACATCTGAAAGGTGTCAAAATATAGTCAGCTAACTGGTAATTTCAGGAGTGCTCAAGATTTTCCCCCACAATACCAGTGAAGTAAACTCAGGGCACGTGTTCAGAACCAAGCCTCCTAGCTAGTTTAACGGTGGCTGAATGGTTCTTCCTTTCACGAGAGTCCCTTCTAGGTCTGAGTTCAAAACCTTGGTATTAAAGGAAAGAGTGAGTGGATGCTCTTACTGGAGTTAAAGATCTGTTTCCTTCAACCGGTTCAAACTGGCAGTTGGAATCAGTTCACCCTGCCATCGCCTCTTTTGCTAGCTAGACTGCAGGGATGACTGTCAGTGTACAAACATCTGTTGAATGGATCAATTGATCTTGACTCAATCTTGCTTTTTCTTCCCATCTCTCTATGTGGTTGCTGTTGTTTTCTGTTCCTTTCCCCTCACACTGTTTATGTCCTTGGCCTGATGAACTTATTTTGTTGACATGTTGCTCTCAGTGTCCTCCTCAGTGCTGGGCTCACATTCTTCCTCTTTTCCCCTTTCCTTGGCAGCCTCCCTTGCTGGAGTCCTCACACGCACATGGGCTCTCGGTGCACCAGGCTCGGCTAGCTGCGGTTGGCATCGATGGATCAGAGAAGCATGGCCTCCTCTCCAGGACCCATTCCTCCCCCGCAGCCTCCATGTTACCTCACTCAACAGCAGACTGTCCCCGCCAGCCTGCCTCTACCACTGGTAGGCATCCCTAAAGACCATTTAATAGGCAGGCGAAATGTGCAGTTCTTGTAGGATTAGCCGATTTAAATGCTCTGAATAACTCCGATAGCAGAATGCTCCATTTTTAACTCGATGCAACCCAAATTTTATGAGGTTATGTTGGCCACAAGACAAACGGCACATCTGATAAATCTTGGGCTTAGTATTAATAGCCTCATAAATTGTTATCATTCAAGGGCCTGGAAAATTCATCAACAGGTGCATGGATCCCCCTGGAAATGAGACTCCCTCCCACATTCTTCAGCAGTGTTCTGCAGACGCTTACCTTCCCCGAGGTTGGCCGCAGGGAAATTTACGATACTTGGCGTCCTCATTTGGCTCTGAAGAGTATCTTTTCCTCATTGGTTTCTTGTTGTTTTGCTTCAGTTTTGTTTTCCTTTTCTTGACTTCTCACACAAATGACTCATGGGAGTCAAGGGTACCAAGGCAAGCCTTGCTTGAATCTATGCATGGTAGTTACCTGTCCATTCATTATGGTACCTCTGGGTGGGCTTCATGACCAACATCTTCATTGCCTTCCACCGTGTTTGATATTTAAGAGCCTGAGTACAGACAAAACAAGCATATAATTGTAAGTCCAGAACAAGGGCGGATCTGAGACACATGCCAAAAATGGGGCGTGTTCCGTACTTTTGCTCTCCCACTGTGGCTGAGCAAAGAAAAGAAACTAATGCTCCATGAGAGTTATGGCTTGGCTATAGCAAGGGAGAGTTTATACATATGCCTGTCAGACTTACTCTGAAATTGGTATTCAGGATCCAGGGTTGGTGTTGTGGCATCTACGACCCCCTGAAGACCTCTGAGCTTGGACATGCTAAAATGCCTTTTCTAAAATCTTGTTCCCAACCCTTCATGTGATTTATCATTTTTTTACTTTAGAAATCAGTTAATGGATGGACCAGGTTAGTTAACTGGCGATGGGTATCTTTCAGGAGTGTACATAGGAGATAATTTGATAAGCAATTATGCCAAAAGGAAGCACACCCATATTACGTGTTATAATTTAGGTATATTTCCTTTTCCACGTCAGCAGTCTCTGCCCAGATTTCCTAGTTCCTGCAGCACTGAGAAATCTTCCTAGAGATCCCGCAAAGCCCACACCTGACAGCTGTCAGTGTCCGTGGAAGCCTTTATATCACTCACACCTGTGCTAGTCCCAGGGTTAGAAAAATTTGCCAAATATATACAGTGATGCTTTTTTCCCATATTTATTTGTTTAATTTTATGTGTATTAATGTTCTATGCCCCCCATGTGTGTGAGTGTTTGTGTATGGTGTGTGTGTGTTTATGTGTCTCTGTGTATGATTATGTGTGTGTGTTTGTTTATGTGTATGTGTGTTTATGTGTATTTGTGTGTATGTGGTGTGTGTTTGTGTGTATGTGTGCGTGTGTATATGTGTAAGTGTGAGTGTGTGTACCACATGCATGCCTGGTGCCTACAGAGGCCAGAGGAGAGCATTAGATCCTCCTGTAAGCAGAGTTAGATAGTTATGATGAGCCATGTGGTTACTGGGAACCAAACCCAGGTACTCAGAAAGAGTAAGGGGTTCTCTTACTAAACACACAGCCATCTCTCTAGCCCTGAAATCCTTCTGCTTCTCCCACTCTCAGCATCCCTTAGCTTCTTTGTGGTTCTTTGTACAGGACTGAGGCTTCCTGGGACTTCCCCAATCCCTGTGAGCATGTCTGTTTCTATTGTCTCTGTGTAGCTAGTGTGGAGGCAGTCGTGTTGGTGAGACTATATGGATGTAAACTCTGATATTCCCAGGGGAACCATCTCACAACAAAGCCCTCGTTTCTCTGATCTTACCATCTTTCTGGCTCCTCTTCTGCGATCTTCCCTAAGTCTTAGAAGAGCAAGCAGTGCTCTTAACCACTGAGCTATCACAACTAAGTGGACCCAGTCACAAAATCCAAGAGCAGTCATAGCTGGTGACCTGTGGAGGGCCAAGGACAAGCTGATTGTGGGACAAACAAGGAGGATGTGAGGTCCTGTCACTGCTGGGGTGATGACGTGTGTCTGGTCAAGCCAGGCTGCCACAACCACCAATGACATTTGTGTCATGTTTGAAAATGGGCAGTAGTATTGGAATCATACGAGCTCTTCCCCTTTACTCAAAGACTGGGAATGGTGTTTCTTATTTGAGGCTCAGATAATTTGGGAAAGGGGAAATAAGTTCATTTTCTCTGCTAACATCGTGTCTTCTGCTCACCTAGAAATTGGACTCAGCCGTGGCTCACAGAGTTTGTCCACTAGAGGATAATAGCTGTGAATTTACACTGAATGTATTTCTTGCAATGGAAAATTCATAACATATTGGATTGGCCTCTGTCCCATGCAGCTTGTAAACCCAACAGCCTCTTCCTTTTGTCCAGAGGTTACGGGACCTAGTCCATGCTAATAAATTATTTCTTTACACCACTACCATTTTACTTAGAGGTGAATTAGAAATAGAATCATGGTGCTGAAACTCAGCTGATATTTGTAGTAGTCTTGAAAATAATTAGAGCATTAAATCAATGCCTATTGAAAAGTACAAATTGTGAAAAGCAAGTATACGCAAGCATGCCAGTATGGGAACTGCTAAGTTCCCCCCTTCTCTCTGCCTGCTTCCATTTTGGTTTTACATGCATGAAAGCCGTGTCTTGGTCAGCTAACTCCAGCATATCCCTACAGTTTTAAAGGTCTTTAGGGTACTATGTCATTCAAGAAAACCTTCTTTTCCCACTAAGCCCAAAAGACTTAGTGTAGTCCCTTGTAATACACTGGATTGTTTTCTGTCAAAATCTCTAAATACTGTTGATTTGAGGACTGTGGGCCAGGGAGAATATATGAGGAACAGGGCGGCTTTTCTGTTCTTGCTAACTTTAGCCCTCAGGTATGTGATTGGAACACATCAAGTAGAGTAAACACATGAGCCTTTGAGTACCTGGAGGAGACGTGAGTAAGTTGATGTGGGCTCTGTAGGAGTGTACAGACGCAGCCATTGGGGCTGGAGAGGTGGCTCAGGGGTTAAGAGCCATGGGTGCGCGTCCAGAGGAGCCGCTTGGCTCCCTTGCCAGCAGGGAAGCTCACACTTGTCTGTAATTTCAGTTACAGGGGATCTAACGCTACCTTCTGGCCTCTGCAGTCTGCAGGAGGGATTTTGGTGTACAGACAAGCACCTGAGCAAAACACATACACATGTAAAATAAAAATAAATGAATATTTTTTAAAATGCCTTTGGACATTGATACGCGTTCACTAAAGACGACTTGGCGGTTGTCTGCAAAGAGAATCAGCTCAGATATGGTGGTACTTATTTCCAATATTTTCTTTCTTCTTAAATTTCTTCTTAACAAAACAAAAAATTATACACAAATCTTTTTAGAACAATGACTTTTGAATTTGAGGATGCCAAGGCAGTTTTAAAACACTGTTTTTCAGTCTACAGTAGATCATGAACACTGAGTTGGGCAGTGTGACCAACTTCCTGTGCAGTTTCTGTGACTTATTCTCATAGGCTGTCTCTCTGTAGCTCCTTCCCTCCCCCCCCCATTCTTTTCTCCCACCCTCTTCCTCCTTGCTCTCTCTTTGTGTGTGTGTGTGTGTGTGTGTGTGTGTGTTGGTTTTATCTTCTCACTCATTCTTGAATATAGAAAAATCATCCCATTTTTCCAGTAAATCTGTGTTACATTTGGCTTCTCCTTTTGCCAGCTTACATGCTGGTTAACGCTTTCTTGGCTCTGTAGTTGAATGTCAGCACTTAATTCAATTCATGCAATGTAACAGTTCAGAAGTCTGTGCTGGAAATTCTTCAGTCCATTTTTTTCACCTGATCCTTTGATACTATCATTTTAAAAAACACAAATTATGAATCATAAAAAAAAAACATTTTCAACTAGTAAAAACATGCAATTTACCAAAATCTTCTGAAAGTTAGTTTTGGATATCACATCATTTGCTCATTGACACATCACGTTTCACAAATAATTAAATATAATTAAATATTAAATTTCACAAATAATTAAATATTACATGGCTGGAGAGACAGCTCCACAGCTAAGAGCACCTCTTACAGACGACCAGGTTTCGTTTCTCAACACCCAAATGGTGGCTCACAACCATCCACAGCTCCAGCTCCAGGGGGTTCAATGCTTTCTGACCTCTTGTGGATACCAAGCACACACGTGGTGCGCATACATGCATGCAGGCAAAACACACATACACATAAAGTAAAATCTAAAATTTTAAATTAAATAACTTGGTGCTTGATTTATGTGTTCCCAAGGAAAGATTTAGCAGATGTGAGTAGGAGCACACTCTGAAGAGTGTGTAGAAACGGGAAGGTCAAGGCAAATAGGTTTCTGGGTAGACTGGGGTTATGAACAGAAAGAATTACAACGACAGTGCGCCTGCCTGCAGGTTGTCAGGAATGACACTTGTTTCAAAATAGAGTCTTTCTGAGTGCCCGGGAGATTGATTCCAGACCCCTAAGGATGCAGGAGTCTCTGAAATGCAATGGAGTGCATTTGCATACGTGTGCAGTTTGTTACATCACCTCTAGATAACAGACAATTCCTAAGGCAACCTAATAGATATGTAGATAGCTTGTCTGCTGATCACTTCAGAAATAAGAACAAGGTAAACATTGGACACTTCAGGTGAAAGACATCGTTTTCCATAAGGTCTTCAATTCCTCCTGGACTGGATCTACGAAACGGCTCCCCAGGTCCTTTCTACCCAGTTTAGTGATACTACCATCGTCTCATTTTGTCTTTTAAAAATGTTTCAGCTGCTATTTTAAAGAGGTCTCTGACGTCACAGCCTTTGCCATCACTATTACTCACAGTTTGAAAATGCATTTCAAGTGGCTATTTCGTGTCTGTCTCATTTTCATGGCGAGATCCTGAGTCAAACATGATAAGATGGATGTGGTACACACTGGAAAGTTACATACAATCACATGTTTCTGATCAGAGATGCGGTGTGGTGCCCTGAACTATGCTAGTGCAGTACATTGAATAAATGTTATTTACTAATGCTAGCGACAGATGTCCTGAGAAGGTGTGATTCTCCAGGAAGATACCAGAAGTGAAATGAGAAACTGAATGCCAGGAATTAGAAATCAAATTAATAATTTTTTTATCTAAAGTTGTTTTTTTTTTTTGTCTAGACTCTAATTTCTTAATTGACCCTTAGAACTCAGCTAAACTAAACCAAGTCTGACTAGCTTGAGACCGCTCTGTAGACATGATCAGATTGCCTGGTTAATAAGTCACTTAGCAATGCAATAGTCAGGAACATGGAAGACAATACACCTGCTACTTCAGAGACATCATCACATTTCGTAAGCTGGAACTGACAGAAAACACAGTGCAAATTTATCAAAACCATCCAAATTTTTCATGAGTTGTCTGTGTATACCTGTGTGTATGTGTGTGTTTATGTCTGTGTATGTCTGTGAATATTGTGTGTCTGTGTATGTAGTGTTCATGTATGTGTGTATGTGTGTATGTGTGTATATAAGTATGTGTGTAGTGTGTGCATGTAGTATGTGTGTGTCAGTCTGTGTGTATGTCTGTGTGTAGTGTGTGTGTGGTATGTGTATGATATGTGTGTATGTGTGGTGTGTGTAATGTGTGTGCAGGTGTGTGTGTGTCTGTGCGTGTGTTGTATGTGTAATATGCGTGGTATGTGTGTAGTGTGTGTACACGTATGTGTGTGTGGTATGTGTATCTGTGTTGAGTGTGTAGTGTGTGTGCAGTATGTGTATGAGTGTAGTGTGTACAATATATGTATGTGTGGGGTGTGTGTGTGTATGTCTGCATTGTAGAAAGCTTTCTTCTGAGATTTCAAGTACAGGCAATGGTTGTTAAGACTTTTACATAATCATTTTTCATGAGCTTGTGTTCCAGCTGGTAGCCAGCAGGGACAGAGCGTGTGAAGCAAAGGTCAGTTCCACGTGGCTCTCAGGGAGGACAGCAGGCTGCTTCCCCACCCTCTGAGTCAGTGTTCCTGGGGAAGAGAAAAGAGGAGGCAGGGACTGAGAAGGCTGGGCTGATGTCACCTCTCTCTCTACCTGTTAGCACCTCATCGAGCGGCATTAAGATGAGGCCGTGCAGCGCTGGGCTTCCAGGGCTCATTTATCTCCCCGTAAATTCAAATGCCTTTCCAAGAGCTCCTGGACTTGTGTTGCAGTCTCCAGGAACAGGGCAAGGCTTAGCAGCGGCCACAGCTTGTTTCATCATTTTACCTTTCTTGAGAGTGTGTGTTGTAAAAATATTAAAGGGGGGAAATTTATTATCTATATTGGCTTGGGTTTGTAAAGAAAAACAGAAGCAATTAAGTAACATGAACGATTATACTTTGTGTTCTTTAATGGACCTATTTTAGCCAGGCAGATATTATGCTTCTTATTTCCATATTGTCTTATAATTTATTATAGTGTATAACTGAAGTTGAAAATGTGCTGCCCACCTCTCCCCTGCCCTTTTTAATATCTTCCTTTTACTTCATTTAAGAATATTCGTTCTCCGGGCAGTGGTGGCACACATCTTTAATCCGAGCACTCAGGAGGCAGAGGCAGGTAGATCTCTGTGAGTTCGAGGCCAGCCTGGTCTACAAAAGCTAGTTCTTAGATAGGCACCAAAGCTACAGAGAAACCTTGTCTCAAAAAAAAAAAAACAAATTAAAAAAAGCATAAAAAAGAATATTCATTCATGTTGGATTTTGTGCAAAATTAAAACAGTGAAAATGTGCAAAATTTTTTATACAAATATAAAATGAGGACAAAGAAATGTTTTTGGACTAAAAAATTATGAGTTTGAAGCAAAGGGCACTGTAGCAGCAAAGAAGGCTGTGCACACACCAAGAGTCCGAGCAGATCTACTGGCTGTGTCACGGAAATGCTGACCCCTTCTTCCTGGGTCTCGTCACCTGCACTTCCCCTTCCTTACCCAGCACACTCTGGAAGAGCTGCCTCATTCCAAACATGACTGCAGAACTGGGAAGTCAAACATTTTTAAGTAACACAGTTACAGTCTGTGTTACTGTAAATCTTACTGTCTAATAAAGAAAACATAAAATTGACAAAAATATGCCGTGACGTCATTTTCATCCGTGCTCTGAAGGAGTCCCCGGAGCATAGAGAAAGCAGACACACGGGTAGGAGAGATCTGATGCACAGATCTCAGGTGGTATTTTGTTGGGCAGGTGACTTAAACACTGAGCCTTGAAGAATGAAGCAGAAGGAGCCAGCTGAGGGGCAAGGGAGGCAGACGAGGAAGGACTTGCGTAGATGTAACAGCACTAGAAAGAGCTCAAGCTGGCAGGTTATGACCTTTTCAGAGGAATGTAAGAAAAGCCTTTGTTGTAGAAACAAGAGGCCTGTGAACAGAGAGTAAGAGCAGGGAAGGGACTTATCTCTGCTGTATTTATGGAATGTCACTCTCTTCACTGAAGGGAAGTCTGTGAGCAAAGTAGCTACCGTGGAGCGGGATGAAGTAAGGGAAGTCAAGTAGCCAGTTCCCAGTTATCTAAGGAGTCCAGATTAGAAGGGATAGTGCTTTGGATTATGTATGGTTTGAGCCGAGGAGATAAGAAGTGAGTGATTCTAGATCTGTTTGAGAGGGAAAACAGACGCGCCTTTGGAGTTGAGGAAATATCAAGAGGACAAGGTTTCTGGTGTGAGCAATAAAGGATCTTGAAGTCCCTTGTAAAAATGAAGAGCGCAGAGTGCAGTTTAAGACCAAGAACTGAAAATCAGAGGCATTAGCATGGAGGAAAGCGGTGAGGCCATCAAGGGGAGATGTGGGTATCCAGACGGCAAGTGTGAGTGTCGCAGCTAGGAAGAGAGGTCCAGGCTGAGAAATGTTCCGGGACATCAGGGACAGGCAGCGGGTTTTGAAGCCAGGGAGCCTTAAGAATGGATATTATCTGGAACAGTAAAACAGTATTTCCTGACAGACATAATTTTTACCACATGGTTTGAAAATGCAGATGTCATCCTTCTGCATGATTTTAGGACACTCAAGGGAAAATGCTTGACCATCTTCAAGAACATCTCTCTAATATAATAATGTAGGTCAAAGGGAAAATAAAATTTGTTTAAGTCAACTTTATGATAGCGAATCAAAGGCTGGTACTTGTAAGTTACTGAACAGCGTTTATTAATATTCCTTAACTTCTTGTCATAGGTGATCCACCCAGCACTCTGAATGCACTTCAGCTGCCATTTATCGGAAGATAATTGATCAGTTAAACCATTTCTTATTAGAGACAGTTTTGTAAACAACATTATCGCTTGCCCAACCAAAATCCCATATTATGTTTCACTAATAACTTTCTATTAACATATTTTTCATCATTGGATATAATTAAAACATCACATATACTAAATTCTGATGCTCAATTTTGTTATCTATGAAATCTATATAGTGAGAGCACCATATTTGATACTCATTTTTAAAAGAAACCGACAAGAGTTTCCCAATATCATAATGTTTACAATTGGCATTGCGTGGCTTTGGACTTGATTTGACCTGCACATCTTTGGACTTGACCTGACAAGGTCTTTGAGGGAATGAAGAAAGGACAAACACACAGACCCCCTTATAGATAGACTGGGATTGGGTGGGCTGTGTGCTCTGATGGAGATGCACCAGCAGCCCAGAGACTCAGCGTATTTGTGACAGAGCACTGAACGAGGAGATGGGTTCATTGTATACAGCTGAGCGGGAAGTGG
>NC_022009.1:80541930-80555245 GCF_000317375.1 Microtus ochrogaster
CTGAACAGGAAGTGGGTTTGCTGTATACAGCTGAACAGGAAGTGGGTTTGCTGTATACAGCTGAACAGGAAGTGGGTTTGCTGTATACAGCTGAATGAGGAGGTAGCTAGCCAGTCTAGGCAGAAGGTCTCTTAGCAGAGCAATCTCGGGTTGCAGTCTTCCTGGAGGGGTGGTATTGATGGTTCTGCAGAGTCACATCCAGGGTGAGAAAACTGCCCTAACACTGTCTCCACACACTGGTTTTAGCTGAAGGACAACCCTTGACATGACTGTGCTCTTGTCAATGACATGCATTCACTCGGGAATTCAGCTGCTCCCCACTGGCATTGCTGGCTAAAATATGACGGGGGACATTGTAGAAAAGCCTCTTGTCGGGCCATGAAAAATTCCCGAAGTTTTAGGTTGTTGAAGAGGAGGCTGTGGTTGATAGTGTCTGTGCAAAACTGGGTTTAGCTACAGGCAAATACTTTCATAACGTACATATTAAGACCAGAAGGTTCTGCTGTCCTTCTGAGCCTGGTTTGGGAGAAACCTTGTCATTCCCATGAGTCTGAAGCACAGAGTCCTTGACAGAAATATATTAAGACTGCATTATATGAATGTTACTATTATGAGTGCATACACACACATATATACATATTTATATCACTTTACGTATTTATTGAACTAAGATTTGAGAACTGGTTCATCCATGGTGTGTGTTTTTGCACACGTTTTCAGACACACGAGGCTAAAGAGCTGACTCAGCCTTGAGAAGGGCTTCAGGCTAATAGTTTTATCTTAGAATGCACAGCAAGGCCTGCCTCACTCACCCTTTGCTGTGGTTTCTCTGTCTCACAGGGATTGCCTACGACCCTCTGATGCTGAAACACCAGTGCATCTGTGGCAATTCCACCACCCACCCCGAGCACGCTGGGCGGATACAGAGCATCTGGTCACGGCTGCAAGAAACCGGGCTGCTAAATAAATGTGAGGTAATCCTGAATTGGCCACACTCTTTTCCTTACTTAAATAAATCATGTGAAGAGGCTAGTATTCATTTGAGTGGTAGTAGAAAAATGTGAACCACGCAGGGCAAACACTGATTGACGATGTGTCCGAAACACAAGTGGCACAGTTGTCTGTGGGCTGGAAGGACAGTAGGTTCTTCATGTTTAGTGGACAGAGCGGCTGTCCCATCATTTCAGTATGTTTCACCCCAACTTTACTCTGGGAGGTGGAGCATAGCATAATTATTGCAGATGGACACTGATAATCCAGTTAACGTGAGAAACTCTTTGCAAAGCATTAAATACTAGCCATTGCTATCTGTTGTTCTGCACTGTGCTCGCAATGCAGGCCCCTGCCAGTTCTTCCCAACAGTTCTTACTGGAGCAAGTCTCTCCTTTTTACTGAAGTGACTCATTGATGCCTTTATAATTTTGTGATAGGTCCAAATATTTTTAATTTTAACCAAATATTCCTTTAGGCTCATATTTTTAGATTGCTGGTAAATCCCAGGCCCATTTAAAAAGCTTGCTTCTTTAGGCTTTAAGAGGTTAAAAAGAAAAATGAAAATAATTCAGAAAGAGTTACTTAAAATTTACAAAATCTGGAATAAATAACTAACAGCTGTTTGACTTATTTATTCTAAATTTTTGTTTTGTCTAAAATCCAGTAGCATTTTATATTTGAGTTTGAAATATTTTTCAAAGGAATAAGTATTCTCCATATACGTTTTTGCTTTATTTTAGCATTTTTTGATTAAGAAGTTTTGTTTTGTTTGCCATGTCTACATTGTGTTCTAGAGTGCCAAACCCTGGCAGGACAAGTCTCACAGGATACATAGCATCTCTGTCTTCACAAATGAGCATCCCACTGTGTTGGGTTGGGGTGGTTGTACTTCTCTGTGGATCAATGAAGGGAATTCAACATAGTGTTCATTTACTGGGGTGAGAGTCTGGGGAGATCAATAGCCTTTGATTATAACTATGGCCTGAGAACACTATTCTATTAAGAACATATTGAAATCACTATACTTCAGCAAAATAACAATTATTTTAAGATTTGTTAGTATTGTTATTGTTTATCTTATTTCCATGGGTGTCTGTGCCTGTCTGAGTCCATACACACCTGGGGCTTGCAGAGGACAGCAAAGGCCGGAAAGCATTGGATTTTCCAGAACTGGAGTTATAGGATGCTTTGAGTCACCTGTTGGGAATCTAGCCTGTGTAACAACAAAACTTAGTCTTCACCACTGACTTATCTCTCCAGCCGGTATAAAGACAATTTTAGGAGTTTTAAGTTATATCTGGCTATTTGCATAACATGTAAGTTCTAAGATATTTTTTTCAGTGTTGATTATGTTAGGCATTAATAATTTATATATTGTTATCATTCCCAAAGACATCTTCAAAAACTCACAATAGTATATTATTTTTAACCACCCAAAGTGCAGTCAACAAAATTGCCACTCAAATCCAAGTTAGTTTAAATCTGTAGCTTGGCCTTTCCTACGCCAGGGCCTGAGGCAGGAGATCACAAATTTAAGCACTGCTTAGATTATTGGGTGAATTCAAAGTCAGCCTGGGCAACTTAGATGAAAACCTGGCTCATAATTTTAAAAATAAAAAGAGGACTGGGGCATAGTTCAGAATTAGAAAACCTTTCATCTCCAGCATGGAAAAAGGCAGAGGAAAGATATGCATTAAAAAATAGCAACAATAATAAGGCAGATCGATAGATATTTACGTGTAGAAATGTAGATGCATAGAGAGAAATTCTGAAGCAGAAAGAGTATGTTTGATACTATGGCTTAAAATTGTCGGGTTCTTGCCTTCCCTTAGAAAATGCAAAGTTATTCATTGCTCATTCGTTTGAAGGCTTAGTTAGGTGAAGAATCTATGCTGTGATGTATAAGTATTAATCTTTCACATAATGGCATTAGTAACACCTGGCAGTTCATTAGCAATTGCGGTTGTGACTGAGCACCCCGAGCAGGGTGGACGGCGTTGGCATTACAAGCTTACTTGTCGTATTATGATGGATTTATCAAACATTTTTCATATTAGAAGTTTCTACAGCCGGGGGCGGTGGTGACACATGCCTTTAATCCCAGCATTCAGGAGGAAGAGTCAGGCAGATCTCTGTGAGTTCGAGGCCAGCCTCGTCTATAGAGTGAATTCCAGGACAGTTGGGACTGCATGAGAAACTCTGTCTCTAAAACAAACAAAGAAACAAACAAACAAAAATAGTTTCTACTATTGATTAAATGGATCCTTCTCCTACAGGAGGCGAGATGAAGGACAATCAGCTGGGTTTATTCCTCTGGTCCCGAGTAAAGGACCATTATCGATCTTTTGCTATTGGCATCCATATTATTTGGTAAAAGGCTTTCATATTCTTTGGTTAATTTTAGAGTTATCTTTAAGGATGTTATGGTTTTGGATAATGTGATTTGGGGGCAAACCGGTCCTGCAAATATCCCTTCTGGGGGACATGAAGTAGGAGAAAGAGGAGATGTGGGGTGTCTGTAGTCTGATCTGAACGGACACACGCTCTTATCCGTGTGAGCCTCAGTGACTCACCCTTGAACCTGCTGAAGATATTTTCCTGCCTGCTCCTCCGTCAGCCTAGGCATTGTCGTTTACATGTTTTCTGCATTCAGGTCTCTGGTGTGCCCTGTAGCAGCTGGCTTCTCTCCAGGGAATGCCAAGGGCCGACCTTAGACTTGAGTGCCTTGTCTGGTCGTGGTGTTCCTAGTATTTATTGCCCGAAGACTGCACATAAGAAGACTCGGGAGGCAGGAATGAGTGGAATGTAGTACGGTTCCCACTGACCTTAAAATTTTCAAGTATTATAATCATTCTTTTCTGGCCGGTCTTTCTTTCAGTCCCTCAAATATACAATTGTATTGTTTCAAACCACACAAATTAGAGTTATACAACCCTGCCTGATTTGATACAAACCACAGGAGGAAATGCCACCAGCAAAAAGCTGAAAAGAAGAGGTAAAAATTTTTTCCAGCCTTGTTAAATAAGCATCATTGTGGCAGGTAACCCTCAAGTTAACAGTAGAGCAGGTGTGTTCCTCCCAGTGCTGTCCCCATAGCCTGCCTATGCAGAGAAAGCTCATCTGCCCTCCTTGTGAAAGCCATCCAATCTTAGTCTGTCCTACAGCTCTCAGGGCAGATAGGAAGTCCCTAAAGAGCTAGACTATAAGAAAGCTATCCTTTGAGGGAGATCCTGCTCGCAACAGGAGCTCCAGGGCAGCTGCAGATACCCCACCCAGCCTGGCTAGCTGTAAGAGAGGAGTCTGTCTTGGTCGGCACATACCTCAAGGCAGCTAGGGAGGAGTTTGTCTTGGTCAGCACACAACTCAAGGTTAGCTGCTTCCTAGTTGTGCTCTGCTTCTCCGTGGAGTCCTTGGGGACAACTCAAACCAAAGCAACCCCTAAAAGTTACCCTTCTAGAAAGAGTTCGCCACTGGGCACAAGCCGATGGTCAGCCCCTCCCAGGCTGCCTGGCTCTTAGGAACTGTTATCAGTCTCCTAATGCTTAGCATATTATTTTTGGCATCCTAGCATTTCCTCCCCCATCTAGGATTTGGTTAAAACAGGGAAGGATCAAAATTTGGCAGCTGGGGAAACAGCTTAGCCCCCACGGATGGAGAAAGAACAAACAACAATTTTGACAAAGGAAAAGACAAGGAAGAGTTCGTTAACAAGGCAGAAAAAGACGAGCGTCTGCAATCTTTTTCATAGGATGTGAAGGGGATTGGTGGAGCAGGCTGAAACCACAGGTGATTTATACCCTTCTGGGACAAAAATGCTACCAAGGAGACTCAGATGTAGGCAGAAGGTGTTGGTCACCAAGGGACCGAGGCTCCCTCACCTGGTGTATGCAAAGAGCAGGCAGCACAGCCACTCTGCCGCCTCATCACACAGGCTCTAAGGATGGCAGACAGCAAGTGTCTCCATCCCAGAGACGAGGACTGGAGGGGCAGACTGTCACCTTCTTCTTCTTCCCTCCTTCAGTCTGTGTTCTGTTAAACTCCAAGGTCACGTCACGTGTTCCTGTGTAACTCATCAGGCACCTCAATTGCCCAAGAACTCAAGAGACTGTGTCTGCTAGGTTCTTAAACACAGGCTAGCTGCAGGCTGTCCCCCAAGTCTGTACTTCCCAATGCATCACCCACGGTTCTACCACAAACTCCCTAGTACTTTAGGGTCATGCTAACTCCCTGAGTCCCGATCCTCCCTAATCCACTCAAGATCAGAGGAATAACCCCTGTTCCCTTTCAACACGCAGCCCAGATTCATTCAACCCATGCTCCCTATCTGACCCACTCAGTTGTATTCAAAACCAAAGCCATGCAATGCCAGCCACAGACACCCTGGCCCTGCACAGCACTTCCTGCCTCTGTGGAGGACAGGAGCGAGAAATGGATGCTGCAGACTCAGCACCCACAGACTCGGTCCTAGGAAGACTTTCAAGACAACCCTAAGTTGGAGTATCAGTGCCAAGAAGAACTAAACTGAATCAACTTTCATGTTGAAGGGGCCCCATGAAGAAGAAAGTCCTGTTTCTGAATGGGCTACAAGATGGGTTTGTGTGTGCGTGTGTGTTCTGTCTGCCAGAGTTCTTGATTGCATGCAGATCAGGCTTGCCTAGTCTGCTGCCTGTGTTTGCTGAGTGCCGGCCTCGTGTGGAGCCCTTCAACATGCTCAGCCACGTCTTTACTAAGTACGTTCGCAGCAATACATGTACATGCTCTTCTTGGAGTTCTTTAAACTCTTTTTAAATACACTAATTCTTTATGTGAATGTATCAATATATTATTAAAGCTTTTTTGCAAGGATTTTAAGTTTGCTATCTCATAATAAACTATTTTGAAAATTTTAGTTCTATAAAACAAAAATAAACAAAACCCCCAGCAATTAAAGAAAACAAAACCACAACACACCATTATATGGGGTGGGGTGTGCATGACTTTTACCTGGTTGAAAGAGAAGGCAGCCTACCACCCTAAAAGGCTTTCTAGTTACACCTGAAAAGGTACACCTGAGCTCCTTGTCCACCTCTAATCCCTGTGAACTCATGGGAAAGTAGTTCAGAAAGGCTGCTTCCCTAGGGATTGAGTACTAGGTCTGATATTAGGGTATTTTTATTTCCTTAGCAATCTGAAAAATACCCTTTTATGACAATATTTTCCCATGGCAATGTCCTCTCAAATTACTTGCTCACAAGAGACAGGATATATTCACTTACACAGAAAAGGGCACCAAATAGGAGTAAGATGCCCCCAAGTGAGGGCTACACCTTTGCACTGTCTAAACCTTAAAAATGGCACTTGGGAGATACCATTTTCTCTTCAGGTCATTGTAAACATCTATGTTTGGAAATCAACATGGGTTTTCAGAAAGAGAAATCTTAAATGTTAGTTTATGTCAGAATACCCTAGGCATGTTCAAACCCAGACTGCTGATCTCCAACGCCTGTGTTTACTCTGTAGGCCTGGATTAAGGACAGAAAAATCGTATGATTAATGGGCGCCCAAGTGACCCAGTGAATGACCGCCATGCCTTGGTGACAGCGATGCACCTGTTCATTGGTATTCATCAGCATCTGAGCTTTTAGATAGCTCTGTTCAGAGGAGGCTACGGAGAAAAGCCAGACGCTGATCAAATGTTCACACAAACACATATATAATTACAGCACCTTCATTGGCTTACATTTCTGCAGTTACTAAGATTCTTGTTGATTAAGCTTAGGAAAAGAAAATGATCAAGAAAGACTGTGGCCCTCTCTCTCCACTGTCTTGACAGCACCAGAGGGCTCACTTGGTGCCAATAAAAGAGCAGGTGATGCTATGCATTAGAATGAGGAGAAAGCACCCAGATCTTTCATTGAATAGTTGAATAACCTGCCCTCCTTCCTGTTCTCCTCCTGGTTTTGTTTTGTGCTGAAGTTACAACTAACCCAGGACAGAAGACAACGACATTCCATTCTGCTGATGACAGAATATAGTCAGCTCTTCTTAGCCAGGAGACTAGGTGATTTTATACCTAAGAAGTAACACTAATATCCTACAAAAGGCATCATTAAGACATTGAAGGATTACTTCTTTCCAAACAAAAGTATGATCTGCTAGCCACTGTTTGTTTTCTGAATTAACCAAAATGGATTCCTCAAGACTGATAGGTCACTATAAAATGGATTCCCCAAGAGTAATAGGTCACTATTACGTTTAGCCTTGAGTCTGCCTTTAACCCTCTGTGTGCCTTGTCATTTAGCCTCACTGATCACTGGGTCCTCCGTGTCTCCATGAAAGTGCTAGATGGGATATTTGCTCAGATTGCTTCCTTCGCTGGTATCGTCTGAAATCCGAATTGCTGTGGAGTTTGTCCGAGATGTATGTTCCTGCCTTACTTGTAGACTTAACTCAGGGATGTTGTGGTGGACACATTGCTGTTGCTTGTGAGTTGTAGTGTGATTTGGCTCTGCTGACAAGCCCCGATTAGTGCCAGGGAAAACACAGGTCCTTATTATATTAGAACACGGTGGTTACATGGGTTAACCTCTTTTGGCATGGAGTGGCACTGTTTTTAAAAAGCTGCGGCGGTTAGGAGCCCTCCATGCCAATGCTATTTAATTTTTTCCCCTATTGAATCATTCATACTTAAGTCAGTGATTCCCTTGGGAGCAAAAACAAAACCAGCAACATTTTGGGTCACCATGAAAAATGGATCCAGAGGGGTCATTTAGAGTCCTCTTCAGAAAGAGGCTCTTCGATTAGGTAGCCTGCTTTCCAAAGAGTGTGCTCCTGAAGAGAATGCACTCTTCAGTGGGATAAAAAGTTGCAGATTAACCCATCATCTGTTAGAAATGCGCTTGCAGTTGTTTTTCCAGAAGCTTCCATAACTCCCAGCCCCACCAAGCCACCCACAGACACTTGCTTGCTCTCACATTTGTTTTGAGAATAATAACATTTTATAATGCTTTTGTTGGATTGCATATTATGTGGGATTTGCATTGCCTCCTTGTGACTAATATTGAATAAATTTGTTTAGCTAAATTCATAAGAAATAAAAAAAAAAGCCCAAGCAGCACACTGTGCTGAAATGTTTAACTCTTTTATTCTGGTGCCAACACAAAGTAATTACCAAACAACCCTGGGACATAACCAAGCTACCGTTGCCCCTTCTGGAACATCTCAAACGGAGACTCTCAAACGGAGACTGGGTTTAGTAGAAAAAGCAGACAATGGCCAAGCAGTCTGGGGACAGGACCTCTGACACACTTTCCTGCACACAAAACAGAACTTAAAATTCTCTTTTCAAACCCACACTAGGAAATAAATTTCTCCGTGGAAAACCTTGGAAGCACACAGGTCTTTTGACTTCAAGACTGCAAAGCACGAATCCTGCTGGCTAATGGAAATGCAATTGAACATTTGTCTCATAGGGCACTCTACCTAGGTGGCAGCACATGACAGCCTACTGTCTTGTTCAGTTTCCACAAAAATTTTTTTAGGCATGTTTGTGCCTTGGAACGCAACCACAAAGCAGTATCAAGCTCACGCCGGGAGGCTGGAATTGTCTCTCACGGATATGGCGGCTTGGAAAGACTCCAAGTGAGGTAGGTGTGAGGTTTGAGCAAGGGGCACACGATGCCCTGTTTCCAGAAGCCTTGGTGTATCCTAGGACACTGGGCCGAGACAGAGGCCACAACAATTGTTCACTTGCACATGAACTTTTATGATTTCGAATTTTAAAATGTCTGCAAAACAGTAAGTTTTAGCCTGGAGGAAAAAAACAAAAACCAAAAAGAAACAGGAAAAATTAAAAAACGTTTTAATTGAGCCTCTGCATGGGCACAGAAATTGGGTCAGAACTTCTCAAATGACAGCATTGCATCTGATTTTTAAAAATGATCAGTTATATAGCTCTCTGTTTTCCAAAAGCTTCAGTATATAAACAACATAAAATATTCAGAGAGAAACTTTATTATATGCATGCTTACTGCTTTGAAAAAGCTTTCTAAGTCAAACTTCTATGTTATTTATAAAAGTAATTATGAGATTCTTCTTCTTAAAATTATGAATATTGAGCAGTTAAAGTAAGGGATCATATTTTGGGGTCCCTCTTATTTCCAGGTGAGCATAACCATTTGAACTTGCTATAAATAAAAATTAAAAACAGATACTGTATATGTTCATTATTTCTGAAGACTTTTATAGTAAAATGGGGTTTTCCGGTTCTCTGAAGGGGTTTTGAACATTTACAAATATTTTAATTGGATTATAATTACTGAATTAAGTGGTATTCAGGCAAGTTGAAGAAGACAGGAAAGAGCTTTCCAACCTTCTTCCATGTCCCGTCATCCTAAACATCAGTTACTCCAGTACCCAGCAACGCATTAGTGGGAAGAACACACTGCTTTCTCTGGCTTGCTGTTCTTGATGTAGGCTGTCCTTGAGAATCCACTGGAGAGTTCTGTCTGGTACCTCAATAGATCTCGTCAAACGCCCTGGACCCACAGGCAACCAAGAATGACTGCAGCAGAGACTCAGCTTCTAGCCCAAGGCTAACAAGGTGGACAGAAAGAGGGACATAGATCATGGATGTAGGAATGAGACACTTATAGTTACAACTATTTCCTGGAGACACAAAGGGGCCATTGTTCAGAAAGAACTGGCCCATGTGTTGAGTCCAATCTGTAACACCCAAAGCAGCATAAATAAACAACAGAAGTGACATAATCCTCCAAATGTGGCACATGCCTTTAATAAAACACTCTGGAGGCAGAGGCAGGCAGACCTCTGTGAGTCTGAGGTTAGTCTGGTCTACAAGAGCTAGTTCCAGGACAGCTAGGGCAACCCTGTCTCGAAAAACCAAAAAAAAAAAAAAAAAAAAAAAAAAAAAAAAAAAACTAAGGGAAAAGTTATTTGAAGCCCTCATAATATAAAAATATGTATTCTTATTCTTTAAAAAAACACCCTTTTAAAATTTATTTATTTATTGTGGAGGGTGGGAGAGGAAGTCAGAGATGACATTAGAGTAGACTTTCTCCTTCTACAGTGTGGGCCAGGGTGTCAGGCCTAATAGCAAGTACCCTTACACACTGAGCCACCTCACCGGCTATGGAAAACTATGATTATATCTGTAAACATTGGCTTCTGAAAGGGATGGGTAACTATTGGACACCGCCCCCCAGCCTCTTCTCTTGCCTCAAACACAGTAACGTATATTGAAATTGCATTTTCCTCCCGAAGGCAAATTCTAAAATCACAGAGAAGTGTTTTCAGTTTTAAATGCATAGTTTTTATTGTTTTCACACAGGATCTTATCACTATTATGAATATAAACTTCAGAATAGCTTATCCAACCTTTGTTTTTGACATGAAGAAACCAAGGCCTGTGGAAACGTCTCATGGGTCACTACTGTCACCCATGACATAGGAGAGTTAGAGCTGGAATTCGGGACTCCCAATTACAAGCCAGTGTGTTTCCATATGACCAATAAAAAAGACCAAAACCCGGCAAGGACACAGGCTGAATTGCCTTCTTCCTCACCTCATTCCCCATTTTAAACAAAATTCTGAGGGAACCGGGTGACTGGGGGCTTACAGAGAGTCTTTTAATGGAATAGCCAGACAAGTGACTGCAGCCTGGTAATGCTGAAAGAGATACACTTGTGCATAAATAATGAGAGCATACTTCTTTTGTATCCAGAGAAAAACTTATATCAAGAATAATCAGTAAGCCATGCTGAAGCAGTTTGATATTGCATTTGCTGTCGAAGGCAACTAAAGCTACTTACAGCTCACCCCCACACAAACTGACTCTCTGCAGCTCTGTGGAGTTCTCAGAAAAAAAAGCCATATAAACACATCCTTCTACTTACAAATAATGGAGGAAATCTTCTTAGAAATTGAGACACTTCGGTAGATAATTTTGCCTAATATGTCCATACTTTGAAAATGATTAAAGAAAACGGAGTCTCCCTCCCCCCAGTGAGGGCAGGTACTTTGACTTGTCGAATTGAAGTTGGACATTTTCTCTTCGTTTGGAACTGCCACAGAAGAAGCCCTTTCATGTCCTCAATAATACCAAACCAATGCAATCCATCTGTTCTGCCAAATTATTTCTAGTTCCCTAACCAAAGGCACTGCTTTTTCATGCATTTTATCATGATTTTATGCCCTTTATTATATTTTACAAAAGGTTCTGATTCCTCCAGGGCCAATGAGAGCTGATTAGGACACTGGCCTC
This sequence comes from Microtus ochrogaster, assembly GCF_000317375.1. Lineage (NCBI taxonomy): Eukaryota > Metazoa > Chordata > Mammalia > Rodentia > Cricetidae > Microtus > Microtus ochrogaster. The sequence goes on from NC_022009.1 coordinate 80,553,185, forward strand.
AATCCAGCCTTTGAACACAGGAGAGGAAGGAATAGAACAGTTTCCTTTCTTCTCTACTCCTTGGCAGAAAAGCATATGAATCTATACCGTGTGTGCGCTCCGTGTGTGGGTGGGTGTGGGCAGGCCATGTTTTATCCTGTCACAGTATGACTTTGGAGATCATGTTCAGAGCATTCTTTCTGTAATCACGTTGCATTAAGGGGCTTTATTTCAGAAAGACTATTTCTTTAGGAAAGAACCATGGAGCAGCGTGAGACTCAATGATACCGTCATTTTACATGACTTTAGTCAAACTTCCAATCTGAATGGAAACCATCTTGGATCTGTGTTGAATCAGAATACACTCATAATTGCAAAGTAGGTATTCATTAAGCACTGGTTCCTTCCTGATTTGCAGTGGGCACTGATTGAAGGCAAGACACAAAGAATAATAGTGGAGCAACACACACAGGCTTAGAGAGACATAAGAAGCACTGTAAGTACTTATTGCTTGGCCTGTATAGGCAAAAATCTAGCCCTATGTTTGGGTACCATGAAGAAGCTCCCCAGATAAACCATATCTTTTAAATGCATTAAATGTCCCAATGTGCTCAGAATTCTTAATAATACTTTGGGTCAGACTATCATAAAGGAGTTTACATAGCCATCCTACAGACCAGTCATCTCTGAGAATAGACCCTGCATCTCCCTAAATCATGATGAACAGAGCACTTTGTTCCATTTTGTGATTCATTATGCTTTTGACCTTTGGCTCTTGGGAGCATCTTGGAGGGAAAATGAAGAATAAAGGGCACGTGGGAAACAAAAAGAGAAAGGATGAGATAAAAATATCTACAGTTAAGGCTAAACAAGTGAAAGAGCAGATGAAAACGAGAAGTACTTGCTATCAGTCTGAGGAAAGTTGACGGTGACCAGTGTATGGCATCTGGGAAGAGTGGGCGAGCCAGAGCCACCCAGTGGTGCGGAGGGAGAGCATGGTAAACTGGGGACTTTCAGCTCAGCTGTCCACTAGGTTCCCACAGAGAGACCAAACTCTCAAGCTCTGCTTTCTCCTAGTTCCTCCAGCGAGTGAGAAGCCTGTCAGAGACTGGCTTCTGCTGCTTCTTCCTCTCCTGCAGCTGGGAGAAACAAAGGTGGTTGTCAGGACATCAGTTCTTCCTGTCTGGTGTGATGGAGCATCCCTGTTCTCCCAGTACTCACAAAGTTGAGGCAGGAGGATGGTGACTCAGATAATAAAGCAAACACAGGAAAAGAATGATTGCTTCCTTATATTGAATACGATTATTTTTCAAGTAGTGTAGATAGATGGTAGATGGGTAGATGGATAGATAGATAGATAGATAGATAGATAGATAGATAGATAGATAGATAGATAGATAGATAGATGGAGACAGATAGATCCAACATTTGTGTCAAATGAGTTATCAAGATGGAAACTTATCTACAGTGGTGAATTTAAATAATGAAGCAAGAATAGATTATGAAATAGAAGTGGAAACTCAAAATAAGAGCAGAGCTGGATCCTTGTCACCTGTCTGGAGTCTTACCCTAGTGTGATTCAGTAGGTATTTTTTTACGATTGCCATCACGGAGAGACTACTGTTACTACTACTAGGAATCCTGAATCCTGTTACAGATTATTGTTTGCTACATGGCCGGGCATTCAAGTAGAATGCTTTTTGAATCACTGAAGAATAAGAAAAACATTTGCAGCAAGCATGGGGTATATAGTATGAACATGTATGTGACCAGCTATAAAAACACTATTGATTTACCAGAGGTAAAAATTCAATGTAGACCAAAAAAATCTTAACAAGAAAGGAGGGGGAGGAACATGATAAGTGTTTAGGATAAAATAGTCAAAACATGGGTCTAAATGTCGATTGTAGAGCTGACTTTGTTAGCATGGCTTGGTGGCGTAGCCTGTAATCCCAGGCTGAGGCAAGTCTTTTGCAAGTCACGGCCCTCCTAGGCAATTTAGTAAGATTTTTTTCCCTCAAAATCTAGAGTGCTGTGGATGGAGCTTAGTGGTAGAGTGAGTGCCTAGTATACAGCTCTTGG
>NC_022009.1:80555592-80561566 GCF_000317375.1 Microtus ochrogaster
TATCATATGTGTCTAGGGACAGGCTGTTGTTTCACTGTATCTGCATTTATCATATGTGTCTATGGACAGGCTGTTGTTTCCTTTCTAAGTGGTCATTGTTATGCAACTAGGATTGATTGGCTATATTGATTTTCTGATCTCTTCTCATTGTAGTTTTAGATGACTCAAACCATAGAGTTACCAGGGTTTCAATGGTTTCCACCTTTGAATCTCCTTGTTAAACTTTGTCTTGAGTTCTTGACTTTCAACTTTCTCTTACTTGTTTTATCTTTTGTTAGTTGCTCTAATTATTTAGTTGTTCTGGGCTTTCACAAACGTTTCCAAACCTTAGGTTTAGCAGCCGTTCACCCACTTCCAGCAGATGTTTGTGACTTAATCACAACAAAGGCTCATCATTGCCAAGTTTTTCTTAATCTTTCATATTAGACCTCTCATCTTACTTAGGAATAATTTCTCTAAATTATATCATTCTAAAGTATAGTTTTCTAGGACTGTAAACTAGATTTATATAATGCTGAATGATGGTGTCGAAAACAGGAAACTTCAATAGTATAGCAAAGAAAATCCCTAACTATTTGCTTGTTTATTTGGGACATGACGGTGGTCTTTCCTGCTTCCTGTCACTCTCTTACTCTGTGGCCCTTGCCATTTCTCCCTAACTGTGACCTGATCATCTATTTTAATGACAAGCACAGCACTGCCTCCTGCACAGTAAGATGTGAGGGTCACTATGCAGCCCTTTCTCCAGCCTGCCCTCTCAGAGAACCATACATCAGCATTGAATGGCCAGCCTTCAGCCTCATCCCCTTACATCCAGGAGACTGAAGATGGGCTTGACCTGGTCCCTGGGGAGATGCTTTTCTGATTTACCTAGTGCTCCTTTCTTCCTCTGCGACATGGAAGAATGTTTTGTTTTTTTAAATCTCACCAAAGCTCTGGGCCTCAGTGTTCTATTGCTGCTTGCTTGTGGTCTGAGTGTAGCATTAACATCGTCTGTAGCTTTAGGGAGCACAGCAGCTTTCAAAAGTGGAGGTGAATTAACATCGTATGTCAGAACAACCGTTATCAGGTTCATGGATGTACTAACAGAGCAACATAGCCAGGAAGACCATACGTCGGCTAATTGAGATTTAATTTAATGCATTGTTTTGACAATTACAAAGGTCAATTCTTTGTTAGAATGAGTGAAATTCTCTCCAGAGCCTGAGTCTAGATTGTCTCAAATTATCAGTAGCATTTATATTTAATTGTGCATGCATCACCGACTAAGACTTTTATAAAATACATTAAATGAGTCATTTTAAGAGTGAAATCTAGACTGAGGAATTGGAAAAAAAATTGTTAGTTTTAAAACACACAAAAGACTACAGTCAGATTGTCTTGTAAGTTTCTAAATATTGACTGCAAATTTCTACACTGACTCAGTAGATACCTTTGATAGCCAGACTCTGAGCTGTATGTATCCTGTGGATACACTTTGAGAAATGTTGATCTAGTGTACGGTTACCATGAGGGGCGCACACATGAAGTAATCGTCATGTTTGTCATAGTGAAAACCCAATGCAGTCAGATTTAGTGATGTTAATCGTACCCTTCCTTCAAGCATCTTCTTCAGGTCAGTGAAAGAAAAGAGAGCAATAAGTTTGCTCATTATATAAACCGTGACCCCTGTTTGATCTTGAGCAGACACTTTATACACAGGAGTCAATTGCTAATTTCTTTGTTATTTATAAGTTTATTTTTATGCCAGAAAAGAATAAGTTTAATGTCATCAGATACCTATGATCTGAGTCTTGCATCTGCTCATTTTCCAGTTTTGGGTATGGTACTTTACCAAGCAGACTGTCTCATGCTTGCATGATGAATCTGAGTCCATTATTAATCATCTTAAATGTGACTGGAGGTCTCATTCTTTCCTGAGTGTTGCCAGTGGAAGATTGTAAATTGCTGTTGTTTTCTTTCAGCGAATTCAAGGTCGAAAAGCCAGCCTGGAGGAAATACAGCTAGTTCACTCTGAACATCACTCATTGCTGTACGGCACCAGCCCCCTGGATGGGCAGAAGCTGGACTCCCGGACACTGTTAGGTCTGTACGGGCCTCCCCTCTACTGAGAACAGCACATTCCACCACGGCCATTAGTCAACGCTGGTGTCAGCTCAAAATACTTGGCAAGCAGTGTGACAAAATAAAAATCAATTTTTCCAGCAGTTGCTGCCTGGAATGAGTTGTGTAAGATAGAAAAGCCTGTGCAGATCAAGAGAATCCTGCATGAGAAAATGACACGGCCGAGCGTGGGGGCTTATTTTTAAATTAACTTTTATTTGAGTAGCAGTTATATGGTAATGCTTTCGCATGTAGAAATATTGGAGTTTGCCAAATGTGTTTGCTCATCTTTTTAAATGGAAAGCTCATAAGACCTTTTCACACTCTTTATAAAGATTTCTTTTACCCTTCTTGTTTTCTGTCTTTCAGTTTTTATTTCTGAGCTCCACACAGGGAGATAGCAGAGGGCCTTGTTTAAATAAAAGCTGGAGGTCTTAATGCAAGTTAAATACTTGCTGTTCTTCTGAAAACTAAATATTCTAGTAAATGCTGCAAGTAGAAAATTAATGGTTGTAATTTGTTTTCATGAACAGATGATTTTTTCCCCTAAAACCATATCAGATTTTAAAATAAAATAAGCAATGACACTTAGTATGGATACTTGCAGCAGTATTTTTGGAAAATATTAGTGCAAAACAGTAGTAAAAAAAATTGTGTTTTATTTATAGCCCCTTATAATTGAATAACAATACCTAACTTGGAAACATATGTTAAATAATTGTATTTTACAGTTTTAACTTAAAAGAAACACTTGAAAACTTGCCTCTTTCCTTTGAAGAAATCTATTGAATCAGCCTTACTTTATCAAACTCTTTTACATAACTCAACACTATTTCAAAGTAATTTATGTTAACTGGCCTTACGTAGTTCAGAGCAAGTATATGGTGCTCATAGGGAAGCATCATGGAAAGCAGTGAAGTGAGGTTATCGGCTCTCACACGTCCCGGGCCTTCTTACATGAGTGGCAAGCCCCTCTAATGAGGGAAATCTTCACTAGTGTGCCCTGCCCATGTGTGGACCAGCACAGGCCTGGCATCTCAGGAGAACTAAACAGAATGAGAACAAACACATTCCTCAGTTTTTAGAAAAAATGTTGCTCAAAATTGGTTCTGGTAAACAATTTATTTCGTACAATTAAATTCATGTATGACACACATGAATGCAGATAAATCAATTTAAACATCTATAGTTTAGATCATTTTTCTGGTTCTTTTTATTGGGTCTATGAGCATGGCCCAGGTTGGCTTTGAGCTCTTGGTTCTCCCTCCTCAGCATCTCAAGAGCCGGCCACCATACCCAGGTCCCTGTCCTTTGAAATCACACTTTGAGCATACAAATGCTTCACTCAGGTGTATGTAAGCATTAGTGAGCATGGACTGATGTGTGCAGTCTTCCCTAGCAACCACCATTTCATTCTGGCAACCATCATTCCATGTTTTAAGAACAAAGACCTTTGTTAATGAAGTGAATTTTGAACTTGGACAACATTATACTTTAGGAATACACTGTATTTATCAATTACAGATAACTACATTGATCAAGGCAACACTTTCAGTACGGGCTATCCCAGTGCAGGCAGTGCAGAGGGGCTACATTCTCTGAATCCTTTCGGGCAGCCGCTCTAGTCCATTTTGGCGATACCTAGAACTCCCTGAGTCGGTGTGCAGAAGGAACAGTGCAGTTGGTCCCCATCTGCTCCTGCTCTCGGTGGATGGCTAGGTTCCCTTAAAAGCTTGCACTACATTCTTTGTGGAATCTGGAATACTGTGCTTTGTGAGTCCTTAGTTTCCTATTGGACAGGAATGATGCTGTTCTATGTGTAGAAGCTCGGGATGCTATGTCTAATGTATCCATCCTGTTCAGCCCCATGCAACTGCTAGACTTTCCCTATTCCTCCCAACAAGATGGGAGGTGTCACTTCTAACTCCAGATTTATACTAGACTCCAGATAACTACGATTTGAGTTAGAAGGGAGATTTAAGTAAAATTCAGTATGACCAGACCAACCAGTTTTTGTATGTTGAAAAACATCTATATATTACAAAGTAATTGTGTTTTATTGTGACTGCCCATTTATCTCTGTAGATACTCTGGCCTTGTATGATGATATTTTGAAAATATTGTCCTCCCTGGTTTCTAGCAGGAGATTTTCTGTAGCATCAATGCCTCTGCCATTCTATTGCCATTTTCAGTTCGCTCTGGTTCATCAGATTTCAGGCCACTGATCAGTTAATACAGACTGCCAACAGCAGTTTCAGAAAATGAAGTAAATGTTTTTCACACAGCTGAGTTAAAATTATCAATTACTTAATTCACTTTTATTATCACATAACTAAAATTTAAACATCATTAAATAAATTTATTTCCCTTATTCCCTTAGAGTTTAATGAATTCTTCGATCACTTCTTTAAAATACTTGATTGCATTAAACAGTTCCTTTACCTCTGTTGCTCGCTCATAATATTTTAAGATATTAAAAATGTGTTTAATTCACATTTGAGATATGAGTACCCTTGTTAATAATAACAATATTAAACAAGTTTATCCTTCTGAGGAGTTATGCAGAAGTGTTTGTTGATTTATGTGCGTGTGCTCGTTTGTATTTCTGTGCAGTGTTATGCAGTAGTATTTGCTGATCTATGTGTGTGTGTGCTCACTTGTTTGTATTTCTGTGCAGTGTTATGCAGTAGTATTTGCTGATCTATGTGTGTGTGTGCTCACTTGTATGTATCAGTGACTTCTGCAAGGGCCCTGTGATCAGAGAACAAGTTACAAGACTCTTGTTTTCTCTTGAGTCCTGAACACAGGTTACCCTGTTTTGCAGCCCAACTAAGCCATCTCTCTTGTCCCTAAATTTTCTATCTTGTTTTTTTTTTTTGTTTTTTTTTTTTTTTGAGCCAGAGTTTCTCTTTAGCTTTGGGGCCTGTCCTGGAACTAGCTCCTGTAGACCAGGCTGGCCTCAAACTCCCAGAGATCCTCCTGCCTCTGCATCCCAAGTGCTGGGATTAAAGGCATGCACCGTCACCACCTGGCTCTGTTTTGTTTGCTTTTTAAGTGTCGTTTACCAGTGCCAGTGTTCCGAGGCCTTGTGCCTTCTACACAAGTGCTGTATGATTGAGCTCACTGAGCTACGCCTCTTGTTTGCTTTATAAGAAATAATGTCTCTACCTAATTAGACATATTCATTTACACACTGAGTGTTCTTTTTAATTTTCTTGTAGGTTAGTGTACTAAAAAACACAACTCATAAAATGTATTTCTTTCAAAATAAGATCTCTTCGGTGACAGTCCATCTCTGTAGACTTACACTCAGTTCGTGTGTATTTCACCACAACTTCTTTTCAATTTTAATTGGCATTTCACTGATTGGCAGCGGAACATAGGTGAAGTGGAAGATTGTACCGGGCTCCACCAATGATGCTGAGTGCTTTACCTTCATTTCAGGAGACAATCATAATTAATATTTCAGGACATATGTTAAATTTGACTTTGTTTATATCAATAGACTCTCCCCCAAATGATACCATCCTATTATATTACATTTTCAAATATTTGCGAACAATGGAGAAGCCTGTGCTGTACTTGATCTTACTTATTCCTTAGGTAGACTGAGATACTCAGAATATGTAAATATACATACACATTTCTAGGACTAAGTTCCTGGTTCTGGAGGGGTAGCTCGGTGGTTAGAGCACTGACTACTCTTGCAAAGAACCCAGTTTGGATTCCCTGCACCCACAGGATGTCTCATGACTACCTGTAGCTCCAGTTTTTTTTTTGGGGGGGGGGAGTTTAAAGATCATTTTTTTTTTATTGAGAAAAAAAAAATTTCCGCCTCCTCCCAGCCTCCCACTCCTCCCACCCTCCCCCC
>NC_022009.1:80561841-80577293 GCF_000317375.1 Microtus ochrogaster
ATGGAGATAGAGACAGAGACCCTCACTGGAACACTGGACTGAGCTCCCAAAGTCCCAATGAGGAACAGAAGGAGGGAGAAGATAAGCAAGGAAGTCAGGACCAAGAGGGGTGCACCCACCCACGGAGACAGTGGGGCTGATCTATTGGGAGCTCACCAAGGCCGGCTGAATTGTGACTAAAAAAGCAGGGGATAAATCCGGACTCTCTGAATATGGCGGACAATGAGGGTTGCTGAGAAGCCAACTACATGGCACTGTAGCTCCAGTTTTAGGGAGTCCCAAGCACACACGTGGTGCCCATACACATAACCTGTCCAAACACACAAAAATAAAATAATTAAATAACTAATAAAAAGCCAATGACACTTGAGAAAATATATTGCATTTGAACTTTTTTAAACAGCACTGTGAGCCACCCTACTGGAAAATAAGCTCAGTAGATCACAGAGTCACCTTCCATGAATCGCAGTTTTTTAAATGGCAATAAACAATTATTGCTGTATTTTAAAATTCTTTTGAGCTTGTTGTGGTGCTTTAGTGCTTTAGAGACTGGGGCAAGAGGATTGTTCTGAGTTCAGGGGCAGCCTGGGCTACTGAGAGAGTTGTACCAACCAGCAAGACAGAAAGAGATTCTATCTCAAAAACAAACAAACAAACAAAACCAAAGTTGCTATCTTTCTGAGGAAGGCAGAGTGTATTTCCAAATGCCCTCAAGGGGAGGTGGGGTAGGCAGACTGTGTGTACAACCCACAATCCATCTCTGCTTCTGCTTCAACCCTGAACACACACAGCATCACCCAAGGAGGGTTCCGGCAAGAGAGGGGCTTCAGGGAATGGTGGTCAGGGACATCTTGGAAGTTTGGGTGAGGGAGTAGGGGAGACAAGGGGACACTTCTGCATGCAGGCCAAGAAGTAGGAAAACGCTTCAGCTGATGCTCAGCCAGTATCTCGACTGCAAAGGCCCCACGGGAGTCATGAGCTGAAGTTTTGTACCGCAAACAAACCAATTTTTAAACCAAATTTCATTTACATGTTCTTGTTCATGTGAGTTAACCAATCTTCTCTCTCTCTCTTTCTCTCTCTTTCTATCTTTCTCTCTCTCTCTCTTTCTCTCTCTCTCGCTCCGTGTGTGTGTGTGTGTGTGTGTGTGTGTGTGTGTGTGTGATTTATTTTCCTGTTTTCATTGGCTTTGAGTTTGTAGTTGTATACCTGTATAAAGAAGTGTGTTCTGAAGATTAACTCCGATTGGTCTAAATTTCCGTTTATTTTCTAATAAGTGAAATAAGGAACACATACGGCATACAATATGTTTCTAAACACCCGAGGAGTGAGAACTGTCCGTTCACAGCATTTATGTTTCCTGTCTCTCACTGTGCAGGTGACAACTCCCGAAAGTTCTTTTCCTCGTTGCCTTGTGGTGGACTTGGGGTAAGTAGAAATTTGTTTACTGCTTTTAAGTTGCACAGTCTTACAGAAACTCTTCCTTGATTTCCAAGGGTTGCCTTGCAGAAAGGGCTGAGTGTGACCTGCTCAGCTTGTTGCAAAATCTGGAGCTTCCTGTTCCAAACAGATTTATGGGTTTTGAGATGATGACTTACACCGAATGCAAGGGCCTATCCGTTCACGCTGTGTGATAAGGCACGCACTCCTGGAGACGGCTTTGTTAGACTTTCCTGTGGCAGAAGAACTTTCCCAGGAACGATTTCTAAGTGACTGTGTTCACAACGCCCCTTTCTCTATATTCCACCAGCTGTGCGCATGCATTACAATGCCACGGACTATGCAAAGCGCTTTGCACCGTGGGGCACATTGTGAGCCCCTTGAGGTTGATTTTTTTTTCTTCTTCTTCAATAATTATCAAAGACTTTTGACCCAGTATATTTATACCACATTTCAAGTAAAGATTTGTTCAGATTCAGCAACATATGAAGAGAAATGTCTCCATTTTTGTGGATGATGAGAACAAACCCTATAGCCTGCAATCTATTTAGAGTTAATCCTTACCAGTAACAAACCTTCATTCTCTAACAGAAAGTGACCAGTCATGTGGGGTGGTCTATCTCTCAGAAAGTGTCCAGTCATGTTGGTACAGCTTACCTCTAGGTCAGCTTCCCAGGGACTTGGGCATTTAAATCAAGTACAATTTTGCAGCACACAACGCCCGTCTGTGCTCTATGCGCTACCATATAGTTCATGATCTTCCAAGCTTCGGGCAAGTGGCTGGAGGTTGAAACACACAAAGACACACAGACAGAGAGACAGAGACACAGACCTCTAGGCACTGGTAAGAAGCCTTTTATTGAATAGCACCATGGAGGCTTAGATACCGAACACAGTCAGGCTGGCCAACAGGTGAAAACCTTATCCTCTGATCCTCAAGGCAAGGCAACACGTGCTATTGAAGCAGAGCTGGTAAACAACTTTGACACAGCTTTCAGTAATTCAAATCAGAAGGAAAGTACAGATCTCTAGCAGGGAAGAGCAGCTGAGGGCCAGGACTCCAAATGGTCCCAACACAATTTATAGAATTTGAACAGAGAGAACAAAAATCATGTTTTTGATAATTCTTTGCTAAGCCTTATACAGAAAATTTCCATAGACTTCTGTTCATCTCATCATTTTAATGTTGCCTAATCTAGGAATCTCTTCCTGTTCCCTAATCTTGCCTCTCCGGAAATAAAACACCACACTAATCAATATCTACTTGGACTGGACAGTTTATCACAATTGTTTCAAATCCCACAGCCAGTGGTGAAGGGCTAGAAGGACCGATGGGCACACTCACAGGTAGACGCTGTGAAGCAGCCTTTCCCCGGGCTTCACCATCTGCAGAGCCGCTGGCTCTGTCCTCATCCCTCCAGCCTCACGGTGCCTGGGGTGGCCTCCTTCGTAGCCGCTCACCACTGACTGTGGTTGTTTGAACCTTGACACAGAACAGTCACCATCCCACTCTAGAGCTGGCTAGTTGTAGCAAACCCTGCGAGCTTGCTGGATGCTTCTAAAAAGGCAGAGGATAAGTGACTTTTGAAATGGCTTTCATTGCCTTCGCCAGCATGTTCTAATATCACCAGCGACCATTCTAAGAGAAAGAGTGCTTACTTACAAGTGGGGCAAAGGACGACATGAGGCTATTTTCTGGGAACTGTGGTGGGAAGGATATCACAGCTAACTAAAGGGACGGTGGAAATCTGTTCCTGTATCTACACACATTATTTCCTGACACACAGCTGAGCTACCGAAGCCTCCGGGAGACCCCCCTCCAAAAGATAACCTGGGTTCCTGCGGTCCACCCTTCAGAGTGCCCCTACAAACCCTCACTAAACTCACGCCAAGTTAACTTAATCTTCAGCAAGAATGACTTTGGTAACCTCTGTAAAGTACCTGAAGAAAGAGTATTGACTGCTCCTGCTGACTCTGTGTGCCCAGCGTGAAGCACAGCAGGGACAAAGAACACAGTCTTATCTCAGACACAACCCTGATCAAAATGGCGGCAGTGCTGGGGGACAACGACAGTGTGGGCAGAGACAGGAAGAGACGTAGGTCAGGTGGCCTCACTACTCCTGGATGTGGTTGAGAAGGACTTGAGAGGGACACTGTGATTAGCAAATTTTATTCTGTCGTCTGGATAGGACTTGTTGAATCGTGTGTGTGTGTGTGTACATGCACGTATGTATGTGTGTGTACATACATGTATGTATGTGTGTACATAGATGTATGTATGTACGTGCATGCATGCATGTGTGTATGTGCGTGTACATACATGTATGCATGTGCAGATAGATGTGTGTGTGTGTACATGTATGTATGTATGTGTGTGTACATGCATGTATGCACACGTATAGCAAGAGCCACACTTTTAACTTGATGATGCTGTGGCAAAGTTTCGTGTGGTTCAATAGTTTCGTGTGTCTGTGCAGTTACATATTAATTTTGTCTGTTGTATATATATATATATGGGTTGGGGAGAACCCAAGACAAGATTGTGGAAGTCAGCAGCAACTCTGGGGATTTAACTCTCTCCTTTCACCATGAATTCTGGGGATTAAATTTAGGTCAGAAGCGCTTTTACCCACTGAGCTATCTTGGGTCTATAATTATTTTTATTAATTATTACTGTTATTTTAAAGAACCAAATCATATTCTTGACTATACCTAAGCTGTCTTGCTTCCTTGGGTCTTGAGTTTTGATACAACCCTAGGAAGAGCTCTGGGTCCTTTGGATTTGAACCGGCCTATATTGTCACCTCCAGAACAACCACAGATAAAGCGTATATAAGAGACATCCAACATGAACCTGGAGTAGCCCAGTTAGGAGTTAAGGATGCACCATGGAGGTTTGGAATCGTTTGGTAATCGCTTTTGTCTTAAAAACACTCCTCTGGTTCAAATTATCTAAGAGAGACCCATTGCTTTCAGTTCAGAAATACTCGGTGATTTCCTGGCCTGAATGTGAACTGTCATTGCTTTGAATCTAGAGCTTGATTCTCTCTGGGTTTAATGTGAAGCTACTGACTATGGATTAATTGGTTTTTGAGGAGATGACCTGGGACATTATGAAATCAGAAAACCTCTGCTTCTTGTTAGACTTCTCCCCTAGAATTGCTCACAGTAATTGGATTCTCGGTCAGGCAGCTCGCGGGCAAGCAGCATTGAGGATCCTTTAGGATATGCTCGCCAGAACAGGGTTTTGAGCGACGATGTTGGCTTTCCAATCTTCTTTGTGCTCGAGTCTCATTTTCTTTGTTACCAGGGCATGACTCATTTCTAATTATGAAGCAATGCCACTGCAAGAAAACCCACCATTTGAAAGATCGCGTTGCCAAATCTGAGCCTTGACCAACATGGAGTGAAACAGATTATCAGGAGACCCTGGGAACAATAGCCCGAGCGAGACCAGGCTTGTTCTCTCTCCTCAGGATACATCACTAAAAATAGTGATCATTTTCCTGGCCATCTGACCTATGGCTATGCGAAGAAATCTTGAAGTCATTTCTCAGCCTTATTTTACCCCTCTTCGCTTGATAGGGGAAAAAAAAAAACAAAACCGCAAACGCAAGGACGAGCAGGCTTTTATGATAATGTCGTCATCAGCTCCCGGCTTCAAACGCTTCTGTGGCTTTTGAGATGTCGTTTATAACTTGGAACTGAATCGACCCATAATTCCCCGGGTACACTTAGAGAAATTGATAACAGACTCTGCCCCTCTTTTATGGCTCAGAGGAGGCAACTCCAATCACATCACTATTGGCAGGCAATATTATTTTTTGACATGGTTGTAAAAGTATAAAGGGGCTCATGGCATTTGTTTAGATGAGGAATGGACTCTCAAGCTCTGCTGGGGTTTATGGGAGCCGATCAGTGAGAAGAAGAGGGAGTATGGTGTTTGCAAACAGGATATGATTTTATATAAGTTTGGGTTTCATGCTCTGTTCCCCGGGGAAAGCCCTGCAGACAGCAGAGAATTCCACTTTTATCCTCCAATAAACCAGCCCCCAGTGCCAAGATGTAGAAAAGAACATTGCTCACTGGGCAGCATTGGGCCTTGCTGGGAAGAGGAGGAACAAGTCCCTAGACCTTGAGAGGCACAGGCACAATGCGTGGACAAAATCCGCCTTATTTTTTTGTCTGTGTTCTATATGATGACACCAGGATCTCACACACTTAGAGGGCTTGTGGATGTCATTTTTATTTTGTTTTATTTATTTACTTAGGGGCAGGCAAATGGAAAAGAAATGATTGTGTGTGCTGGGGGATTGGTCAGTTAGCCTAAGGTCTCCTGCAGACACAATTATGTGCCCCTGTACAGGGGCAGATTGGGATGAAATCCTGTACGTTTGCTTTTTTTCCTCCTCTCAGAGCCGGTCTTCTTTCCCATATGCAAATTTACATATACGTGTATTTGCATATATATGACCACCTCCATTACCAACATGCAGAAACTAATGACATTGGACATTTGCACCATCTGGATAGCTTTATTGTTTCTACTGTGCACACTGCAGTGGTACCTCACTACCTTAAGTACCCTAAATAGCTGTGACCAAGTTCCATGGCAAAGCCTCTGACAGGTTGCTCTGAATTTCCCTTTCTGTTACATAATACTAGAGAATGATTTAGTACCAAATGTACCAAACATACCATTAAGTCCAATACAATGAATGGTTCATTGGGATTTATCTGTTATTTAGAATTGTCCTTCTTCAAAACATTACTAATGATTTAGAAGTATAACCTGTGCTGTCAGGCGGTGACTGCAAGGAGGGAAGAGGTCCAGGATTGCAAAGACTGACTTCCTCGGGCCCGGGGATGGCCTGGTTTGGTCGGATGCACTGTGGGGGTACAAGCGAGTAGATTTCCACAGCAGAGAAGAAGGATGGTGTAGGGTTGCACAGTCGTGAGCAGATCCCCGAGAACACTGAGTACTGTGCCATGGATGTTTGTGGGAGTCGTGTAGAACGAATCTGTCTGAATGCGAGAGTTGGGGAGGCAGCCTGGCATAACTGTCCTGGTCTTAATGCCCCTCTGTACTACTGACCGTTGCACCAAACTGATGCCACTGGGAGAGAATTTCCACTCTCCCGATCCGCTAGAGCAGTTTGTGTTGAAGCATGCCAGACATCTGGGTGTTCCTTAGGTTATGATATTGACAGAGGAACCTCTTTTATTTTTTTTAATCAAATCTCATCTTGTGCTGTTCCACACCAGTAACCTCCGCAGGCACAATGCCTTTTATGACATCAGCAGAAAGAGAGTGCTCTCACGCGGAGAAATCAAGATAGTGTTTATTCCCCTTATACTCACGTGCAGCTCAAAGGTGTTTGTAGTCAGCGCCAGAGCTGAGTGTAACTATGCATGCTCTCCCCACCCTGGATCACAATAGCATCAGGACCATCCCCTCAGCACAGAAGATTCGCCATGGTTTCTCATGTCTCCTTTCCTTGTCCTCAGCCTAGTGGTATTTCATTAGTTTTAAACTTGGTACAAATGACACTAGGAGGATACCCACAACACCTGGAAAAAGTCAGATTGATAAAACTGTCCTACTGAAATCGTTTAGGTTTATTTCATGTTGTGAATTCTATTCAAAACTCATGTTGCCCTTGACTTAAAAAATGTAGCAAGAATTATTTTTCAGGAAGTTTCTAGTATTATATAGATTATGCTAATTGTATATCCTCAGTTGTATAATAGCGGTGGAGTATTGACGACAACATATTGGTACTCAGTGTTTACTGTAAATGCTGGCATTTTTTAAATATTGAGAGCACAGAAAGCTTAGCTGTGGACTCTGTGGTTGCTGCAGATAAATTAATGGGATGAGTTTGAGCTTTTATATAAAGTGACACACACACAGAGTGAGCTGCTGGAGAGATGGCTCTGTAGGTAAGGACAGGGACTTCCATCTAGAATGTGTGTTTGTGTCCCAGCGTCCACCTGGTGGCTCACAAATGTGTGTAACTCCACCCAGCATGTCTGATGAATGCGTGTGGCGCACTTATGTACACGCTGGCAAAACATTCATACACATTTAATTAATTAATTAATTAAAAGCCATATGTGGTATTATGAAATAAAAACCCAGAAAATTGAAACATACTGATTAGATTTAAACATATAAACATCTGATTGTCACTTCTAACTCTTAAGAAAAAAATATAAGGCCAAGTGAAAGTTAAGGGCAAATAAAGGAAATGGAACTATCCAGATATAAATAAACAATCTTCTGACAGCTTGCTGTGTGGTAAACTGAGTCCCAGCTCAGCATTTTCATTTGGATATGACAATATCAAACTCACAAGGTTTTTATTTTGTTTTTGTTGTTTGTTTTGTTTTGTTTTTGTTATACTTCGATCTCCAAGGATTTCAGTGTCAGAAACCCAGCCTCATAACAAACTAAACCCCAGTACACAATAGTGATGTTCCATTATTCGGACTGCCTGTGACTACAACCATACCACCCCTAACACATCTGACCTTGTCTACTTTGTCTGCTTTGTCTCTATTAACAAAGTTTCTGTTTTAGTTAACATAAAATGGGATGTTTCTTCTGTTCGAATCTAAAACTAAAATGAAAAACAATCCCAATGCAACTTAAACACTAGTGAGGGAGAGAAACAATGGATATTTATCAGTTGAAGTGTGCATGTGTGTATTGTGCGTGTGTTGTGTGAGTATGTGAGTGTGTTGTGTGAGTATGTGAGTGTGTTGTGAGTGTGTGTATATGTGTGTGTGTTGTGTGAGGGTGTAAATGTGTATGTGTTTTGTGTTAGTGTGTGTATATGTATTTATATATTGTGTTTATGTGTGTATAGTGTGCAGATGTATCTGTGTGTGACTGTGTGTATGATTTTTGTGTGAGTGTGTGTGTGTGTCTGTGTGTATGTGCTTGTATATGTGTATCTCTGTGTGAGTCTGTGTGTGCGAATATGTGTTTGTGAAGACTGTTATAGGGAAAAGTAAACAAACATGGTGTTGAGTCTTGCATGGTTGGAATACTGAGCTGGAGAATAGGGGGAAAGTGCTACTTTTTCACAATTAGAATAGGAAAAGTAAGAATTGGATTGAGAACCCCAGAATTTTAGTGACTGGCTCGAAGAGGAGTGTTATAGGAAGGCTGCTTGTTAGTTCCCGACTGCTCAGCCCTGAAATAATCACACATATTATTTAAATTACTGCTGGGCCCGTTAGCTCTAGCTTCTTTTTGGCTAACTCTTCCATATTAATTTAACTCATCTCATTAGTCTGTGTATCACCATGTGGCTGTGGCTTACCGGGTAAAGTTCCATCAGGCATCTGTCTCCGGTGGGGGCTACAGGACTTCTTTCCAGCTCCACCTCCACCTCCTTTCTCTGAGCATTCAGTTTAGTTTTCCCTGCCTAGCTCTGTTCCCCCATAGCTCTGCTATAGGCCCAAAGCAGTTCCTATATTAACCAATGATATTCACAGCATACAGACAGGAATCCCACATCAGAGGTACAGAAAATAGAGACCTCTATGGAGATAGTATAGAAGCAGTGAGAACTCAGAAGGTCGAAAAAGAGCCACAACTACCAGACATCTGGGAGAGCTAGCCCATCCTCACTGTGAAGTCATGGATAACAGTAGGAGAGTTGTTTTGTCCAGAACCCAGAGTAGGTGGACTTCCTTTTAATTTCTGGATTTTGGTGCAGTAGGCCAGTATGGAGGAGTGATGAGCACACCTTGAAATCCTAAGATTTCCAAAGATCTAGCCAGGAATGACAGGAAGAGCCTAGGTGCAAACACACTTATCTAGACATTCAAAGGTCTAGGACTTACATGTGGTCTGTGTGAGTGACACCGATGCCTGAGACTGTGTGTTGGGGTTCCCAGTCTCTGGGGCTATTATTTCTATATACTTTATTATTTAAATTGTCAAGCTAAAGTTATGCACCATCCTCTAGCATCTGCCCATTTTCAAGTCTGATGCAAATTTCATGACATTTGCATGTAGCACATCTGCATGTTGACAGAGGTTTCTGTCTGCCTGGTCCCGCAGTCATTCAGGCCCAAATAAACACACAGAGGCCTATATTAATTATAAACTGATTGGCCTATTAGCTCAGGCTTTTTATTAACTCTTATAACTTATATTAGCCCATAATTCTTGTCTGTGTTAGCCACGTGGCTTGGTGCCTTTTTTTGGCAAGGCAGTCACATCTTGCTTGCTCTGTGTCTGGCTTCCTCTCTGTCTGGGTGATGACTGCAGACTGAAACTTCCCTCCTCCCAGAATTCTCATTGCTCCACCTCTACTTCCTGCCTGGTTATCCTGCCTATACTTCCTGCCTGGCTACTGGCCAATCAGCATTTTATTAAACAAGTACAAGAAACAAATCTTTACAGGGTAAAACCATTGTCCCATAGAGGATGTACATGTGTTTTTGTGGCTTCTTAGCTGGCATTTTTGTTATGACATATTTATCTATGTCTGTTTCCTCCTTGTTTATATCTGAGCTGCAAGAGCGAGGAGAACAAACATACAAGTAGGTTTCATTAGGTTACTATATGGGCCAATAAATACCATCTCATGACCCTCCCCCCTTAATTCTCAACATGGGTTTCTCTGTGTAGCTTTGGAACCTGTCCTGGAACTTGCTCTGTAGATCAGGCTGTCCTCGGAATCACAAAGATGCCCTGTCTCTGTCTCTGGAGTGCTGGGATTAAAGGCATGCACCACCACCGCCTATCCAACATCTGAGTTTTTAAAGATTTATTTTTATGTGTGAATGCCTGTATGCATGTATATTCACCCCATGCATGATTGGCGCTGTGGAGGACAGAAGAGGATGTAGGATCACCTGAGGCTGGAGTTACAGGTATTTATGAGCAACACAAAATGAGTGCTGGAAACTGGGGTTCTCTGCAAGGGCAGCAGGTACTCTTAACTACTGAGCCATCTGTCCAGCTCCTGACTTCCCATTTTTATTTTATGACTTCTAATTTTGATTCGTAGGAACATGTTCCACGGAACACAAGTGATGATATCTGCATTTTAGGAATACTTTTTGCTGTCATATGCCAGTCTTTACCCTCAGCGTATTCTGTGTTGAGACATTATCAGTATATTTTTGGACTGAGTCGTTTGGAATTGTGCCCAGAAGACTGATTTTGGTGCTGATATTATCCATCAAGAATGGGACAGAGAAGATGTTTTCAAGGAAGTGACTCCACAGAGAAGCTGATGAAACATGACACATTAGTGTTGGGAAAATTGGGGTGGCTCACAGCGTCACAGAAGAAAATGGCAATTACGTAGGCAAGCGTCCAATGACAATCCACGTCAGTCTTCTCAGTCTGCACAAGAGGCCCAGGCATCTCGTTCCTAAGGATGCCACAAAGACTTTGTATTCTATAGAAGAGAAACTGCTGTTCAGAGAGGCCAATCCCTGAGTCACACGAATAGGGGTTATTGGGATAGAGGTGGGCTGACCTCTTAGCTCTCAACCCCAGTACTGGGATTTAACCTCATATAACTGTCACTAGTCCTGTCTGGAACAAAAACACCCCAACCACAAGGAAAAAAAATATAATTTCTTCCTTTACCAAAAGCGTTTTCTTTTTTTTATTAAAACTCCTATGAAGGGTTAAATCTAGTTCCTATGGGTTAGGGTTAAAAAGAATTTCATGTCAGTAGAAAGTATGTCTCTGGGAAATCTACGCATTGGACCAAACCACTGAAATAATGCAGAGGAAATCTCATTCCACACAGCTACTGAGGCAGCTTCATTTTATTAAGCTGCTCTCTGTAGAAACAGGGCTATAACATTTGCCATCTGATGAATACGGGACTAGCGTATTATGAAGTACTCCTTACATGGTATATACTTCAGATGAAATGAAGCTCTAAGTAAATCATAGAACGGTGTTTCTTGACTCCATGTCTAACTCAGCTTTAAGAGGACGGATGAGTGCTCACTGAAACTATGTGTAGCAACAGCAGGATGCTCAGATGGCTGGCCTGGCCCTTTTAACCTACAGAATCCGTATACTATTTGACACACTCATGAGTGCATCAGTATCTTTAAGTAAGCATCCTTTAAGTGTCAAGATGCAGCCCCACTGCTAAAGCAAACGCACTCTGTCCTTTATTTCTGGCAACTAAAGAGCAAAGGGATACTTTGCTGAAGAGGATGAGTAACTAGAATTCACACCTGTGGTATCCGTGAAGCTTCCAGAAAGCAGTTGGTCATACTGGGAATGGTTGTGGTTGCGTGTGAAGGCTGTCAGCATCCCCCTTGACTCCTGGTGGTGACACGAAGTTCACGACTTCTTTCCATATGGAATATCAGTCACAGTGTTCATTCATCATATCCATGCTTTTACCGGGAACCTGAGGTCTTCCCCATAACCACTCTGTTTATTTTTCATCTCACCATGACTAAAGAAGCTAAGGTGTGGGCATTACAGCCTACAAGTGATCCCACGGGAGCAGGCTGTCAGTCATGTCTCCTCCTAGAGGTGAGGAGAAGAGAGAACGTATGTGGGTTTGTCTGCCCATTGTCATCACGAATCCATCTCAGCTCCAATTCAAGAGTCTTGGGGTGGCATGATTACGTACACGTCTGTTTTGTATCATGTGAGAAGCAAGCATACACATCATTACAGGTTGTAGAGATGACGGAGGAAGAGCACAACACGGAACATGAGAATTATGAGTCCCAGCACCATCCCACAGGAGGAAATAAATGACAGTCACTTTGAATCAGAGGTCTCATGGGGTTTTAGAGAATGGCAAAGTCACTGCAGAATGGTTCCTGAATAGTTTGATGATGATGTTAAGATGTCTTCTTTCAATCTGAGATTCTAAAAAGTTGGCCATACAAAGCCTCTGCCAATTATTGATCCAAGTTTCAGTTTCTGCATCTACCCAATAGAATTCAAGAAGCCTCCCTTATTACACGAACCTCCCTGAGGGTCAAATGTGATGATGTATGTCAGTATACCTCCGCCCCATCCCCATGAAATAGTCCAGTGGCTTTGGGGAGCAAACGCATGTGTGTGCCCTGGGAAAGCCGACTTGTACCCTTGAGATCTGACGTGATTGCTGAAACAGCAGATGATCTGCCGCGAAAACCATGACACCATAGGATGCTAATCCAGGGCCATAACTGGTAGGCTTTACTTTCAGAAATGCCAGTGAGGATACAGAAGCACAGGGGCGTTGATTTACTAATTACTAAACTTGGACCCAAAGCCCTGATTGCCAGTACTTCATCTCTAACTTCACAGTGAGGACCGGGTGAGACCAGATAGTCTGGACGTCTCACAATGTGTACGGGTAATGTCTGCGCTACCCAAGCAGGGTCCCTGCCCAGAGTGTCAGGATTCTGAGGAGTAGCTGCACACCGTTTAACTTCTCTAGGCCTAGATTCTTTGCCGACGATGTCAAGAGAGAGGCGAACAGTTATCTTCCCTGGGTATCACACAGGGAGTGGCCATTGCCCACATTTGAAACTAAGGTTTTATAAAGATTCTTTTGTTTCTTCTTCAGAGGTCGGTTAGCAGACTCCCACTATCTCATAACTAGGGACTTAGTTGTCTTGTGCTCTAGACAATCTGTCTCCTTTTGGACAATAGATACTGGAGAGAGAAATTTCTAAGGAAGTCAAGGAAGTCCATGGCCATAAAATGTCCAGATATGTGGGCACTGTAGGTGGTTTAGTGAAGACCCAATGTCACATGACGTATAAAGTGAAGACCAAAGCATGGGCAAGTGAGAGTTGAAGTCCTGGACTATACTAACTGCAGAAGAGAGGGAAGCTCTTCATTAAATCACGAACATATTATAGGACCTGAATGGGCAGCAGGGGAGGAGACCTTTAATAATACATTGTAGGTTCTTAGCTGCAGTGAAATCCTGACCATAGAAGTGTGAGCATAAGATCACTGCTCACATCCATCAGTTCATTATCTTAGCAGAACTGAGAGAATCTCTCTTATGTGTCTCATCCTTGAGATGTGGTTAGAAGCCAACCACCGTCCCAGGCTTAGGACATTTTCCATCAGCGTCATGGTGAATTATTAATAGTGATGTTATACAGCAAACATGTATAGACCAGACGTGAAGTTCACCTTCCTGTTAGTCCAGCTAATGTTGCCAAAACAAAATACTAGCGACTGGGCAACTTAAGCAGAAAGCTATTTCTTCATAGTACTGGTGGAGAGAAATCCAAGATCGGAGTGTGGGCACATCTGGCTTTTCAAAGGCTCCTGCCCACCTTGCGTTTGCAGGTAACAGCCTTGCACCTCTCCTGGTCTTCCGATTGTTCATATGTATGCTTCCTGCATCTCTTTCCTTATAAAGAAATCCATCACTTTGCAATACACTCTTATAATACATCCAACCTTATGGAACTTTGAAAGACCTTGTCTCCAAATGTGTACACAATAAGGACTTTAATGTCAGGGAGGAGGTCACGATTCAGCCAATATGATTGATGACCAAGGCAGACTTAGGTACAATCCCAGCTATTTATTAACTATTTATGTTCAAGTTGCCTAAATTCTCTAAGGTTCAGCTTCTCCTCTTCCAGCAGAAACTAGTCACGCACCTCAGTGTTAAAACAGGTAAAGCACACACGCAGGGGGTGCTGCCATATTACCATGGACGTGTGAGATGCTGCCGAATCTATTTATGGGATGATCCATCTGACAAACCTACGTCCACTGAATCTGCTAAGAAGTTAGATTTTCCTTTCTGTGGACTCCCTACTCCCACCCCTTCTGTGTCCATGGCCTGAAACAAAGGATTAGGATTTCTGGATCTAACTCTAAGAGTGATGGGTTCAGAATAGAAAAATATTAATATTCTCAAATACCCTTTAAATTAAGCAAAATAATATTTTAACAAAAAGAAAAAGAAATTTGACTTGTAGCTCTTAGCTTTCTCAGCAAATAGGGCTTAAAACAGAATAAGCTAGTCAAAAAATTTAAAAAACAGTATTTTATATGTTAAACAAAGTAAGAATTATTTTAACAATCTGAAAACACTGGATTTGTTTTCTATGTTACCAAACCAGAATGCTCCATGCAGAAACAGTTGAGTCACAGTAGACTGCTGCCTTAAAATAAACGCATTACCTGGGAGAATGCAAAGTTCAAAATGCCCTTAATTACATTTGCCATTAACGATTCTATAGCATGCTTCCAAAGGCAGAGTCTGCGCCTTGATGAAAAGCCTCTGCTTCGTTGTTGAGTCTGGTGTCTGTCAGGGGTCTCCAAGGGCATCTGATCATTATTTAAGCTTAAACTCAATTATTCAGGCATGCCCACGACCCTAGGAGCCCAGCACAATAATATCAAATGCTCACAAAACTGCTTAGTGCCAGGAGAGGGGCTTCAGTGCCCAGCTTGCAGGGTGAAATGTTCAAGACATCGGAGCAGCCATCATGTGCTACAGGCCCACCTCATAGGAAACCCATTTTCTTAATGGGCACAGTAGTATTATATTTAGCTCTGGAACTATTTCCAAAAGAAATCAACCGGCCGCGTTCAGATCCTACAAAGGAGACGGTGCCTAAATTCCTTTTCCTCTAAGTCATTCCCTCTCCAGTTTAAATACCATCACATCCATTCAGGACAGGTAGCTTAATCTCTATCACGTGCAGCTTTGCAGGCCATTAGCTTTGTTTCCAGTGCCAGTGACGGAGCACTGCTCCATGTGCTTGGAAAGCCTGCAAAGGCCCACATTCATTCAGGAAACTCCGGCTGAACTAGATCCATATGTTGCTTAAACATGGAGCTCGCTGATTGGAGGGAGTTTCTGGCTTCCAGCATCATCACAGATGATTCTTGTCCTTTGATGTGCTGCTGAATAGAAAGTAATGTTAGGACCAGACCCCCAGCTTCCCTTCTCTTCCTCCTCTGTCTCTGTCTCTCTCTGTCTCTCTCTGTCTCTCTCTCTCTGTCTCTCTGTCTCTCTCTGTCTCTCTCT
>NC_022009.1:80577423-80596888 GCF_000317375.1 Microtus ochrogaster
CTCCCTCCCTCCCTTCCTTCCTTCCTTCCTTCCTTCCTTCCTTCCTTCCTTCCTTCCTTCCTTTCCTTCTTTTCTGTTTGAGTTAATGTTTACTGAGCACTTACTGGTGCTGCGTTCCACCACCCTTTCTGAAACACACTGTGTGCTCTGATGAATTCAAAGCTATTCTGATGGGGATGGTGTCGCTTTCATTTTTCTTGGAGTTTCTATTATTTAATGAATTTGCCAATGTTTAAGTAATCTGAGAACGGGAGGGCTGGTCCTCAAGGTGCCTACCATTCATGTCAGTACAGAATCTGAGGTCTCGTTGATCTATGTGGGGGACAGTATTAGCATGCTACCACTAGAAGGGAATAGAGAAGATGCCCTGCAATTATCTGTAAAAGTATATTTGACATTAATTTCTTCTAGTCCTAGGATTCGGAAACCGCTAGATACAAATTCTTCATATGTTACTAGACACAGTATTAGCAACCATTCTCTCCTATACATTTCAGTAAAATGACCATCTTAAGACAAGTTATTACGAATATAAATACTTCAAGTGCATTTCTCATGGTCCTGCTTTGCATTGTTTTGTGTCCTTTATACTCAGATAAGATTCCTTCTTTGTTCAGTTTGGAAGGAAAGTGCTTTTCTGTGAAATCAAGGCCTCTCCAGCCATCACAACTTTAAAGATATGGATTTACTCATGTTATATTTCCTATCGGTAACGCAGCAATACTTTTATAAAAGATAATAATTTCCAATCACTAAGGATGAGGTTAGATAACAAAATAAGAACAGAATAAAGCCCCTAATTATTTTCCATTCTGTCCAACTCGCTGTTCTCTAGTGACAGCCCTGGTACAGGGGCTGGAATCATAAGCACACCTCCTGAACTCGGAGGTCAGCCTCCCAAATGCCCTACCCTGAGGAGTCTCCTGGGCTAAGCTTTGATCTCAGCTACACAGGAAGCAGCCCGGTTAGTTCATATGAGCCGTGGTTTTGCCTTCTTCACTTTGGAGCTTTTAAACTTTGCATAAAACTGTGGCCCTCCAATGGTTGGTGTAACAATTGATGGTAGAAGGTTTGCCCAGCATGTACCATATTTCGGGGTCTATCCCCAGCACTGTGAAATAGATAAACCAATAAATACCTGAATATAGATAAAGAGCACAAATATTTAGCACAGATAGGTTTGGTTTAGCATGCCCTGGGACTTTGAAAAAGTTAATTCTTACCAATATTAATAATTAAAATGTTGCCTCTAACCATATAGCAACTAGGAGTTCTATTAAAACACCATACAATCCATTCCTTAAGATAAAAATTTGGAACTCAATAGCCACTTCCCTTTTAGACAGAATGCAGACACCATCTGATCTGAAATCATTCATCTTCAACTTGAGCATAAGTGATACCTGTGGAACCAGCCTGGCCATGGCTGTGGAGCCTTTCTAAAGATTAAGTTTCAAAATAGTTTTAATTTGCATTTCCTTAATGGTTAGGATGTTATACATTTTAAAGATATTTCTCAGTCATTTATATTTCATCTCTTTTTTTTTTTTCTATTTGATACAGGATTTCTCTGTGCAGCTTCAGGCTATCTTGGAATTCACTCTGTAGACCAGGCTAGCCTCAAACTCAAAAATCCACTCGCCTCTGCTTGCCGAGTGCCGGGATTAACGACTTGTGCCACCATTATCCGGCTTGTATATCATCTTTCAAGAACTGTTTTGTTCTATGCCACATTTTAATTGAGTTGTTTGTTTTCTCAATGTTTAGTTTTTGAGGTATTTGTATATTCTAGATATTAATCCTTTGTCTTATGCAAAGCTGGTAAGATTTATTTCAAATTCTGCCTTTTCTCTTAAGTGATAGTGTTCTTTGCTCTATAAAAACAATTTAGCTTAACAAAGTGCCATTTATTTTTGTTCCTCATGCCTGCACTGTTAGGATCCTGTTGAGAAAAGACTTCCCTCGGCCAATGGTTTTAAACATAGGCACAGGGTGTCCACTCCTTGATCCACATGGATTTGAGTTTGCACAGGGCAAGAGATAAAGATCAGACATCCATCTTCTAAATGGTATCATCAGTTTGCCAACACAATTTGTTGCAGATACTCTCTTCACCTATATATTCTTGGACTCTGTCAAAAATTAAGTGGGCTGTAGGGGCATGGATTTGCATATGGGTCATCAATTCTGGTTCACTGATCACAGAGTCTTTGTTAGTGTTGGTGCCATGCTGTTCGTATCGCTGTCACTCCAAAGATAACCTGACATCTGGGACAGTGATGCCTTCAGCAGATCTGTTCTTGTTGTTGTTATTGTGGTTTTTGAGGATTGTTTGGACATCCTGAGTCTTTTGCATTTCCATATAAAATTTAAGACTTTTTTCTTTATTTCTGTAAAGAATTGCCTTGGAATTGTGATGGAGATTTCATTGAATCTAGATTGTTTCTGGTAGGGTGGCTATTTTCACAAATTTAATCTGACCAATCCATGAGCATTGAATTCTTTTCGTCTTCTGGTATCTCCTTCAATTTATTTTTCTTTTCTCTTAGTGTCCAAAAACTGTTCTTTGTACAAATACTTTTATTTTCTTGGTTACAGTTATTCCAAAATATTTCAAGGTGTTTTTGAATGGTTTTGCTTCTTTGATTTCTTTCTAGATGTGTTGCCATTTGTTATAAAAGGACCACCGATTGTTGTATGTTAATTTTATTTATTTATTTTTGGTTTTTTGAGGTAGAGTTTCTCAGGGCAACAGCCCTAGCTATCTTATAACTAGTTCTTGTCAACCAGGTTGGCCTTGAACACACAGAGATCTGCCTGCCTCTATCTCCCTAGTGCTGAGATTAAAGGTGTGCTCCATCACCACCCAACTGTGTGTTAATTTCATATCATGATACTTTGCTGAATGTATTTATCAGGTGTAGGGGATTTTCTGGTAGAGTCTTCCAGTCCTTTTATGAATATAATCATATCATCAGAAATTGAAAATAGCTTTATTTTTTCCTTATTTGTAACTACTTTATTTCTTTTACTCATTTTATCACTTTAGTTAAAACTTGAGCATGGGCATCCTGGAATTGCTCACAATATTAGCAGAAGTCTCAATTTTTCTTTAGTTAAGATGATGTTGGCTTTCTTTCTTTCTTTTTCGTTGGGGTTGATTTCACTTGGTTTTCATATCAGGGTCATATGGAACGTGGAAATGTCCCCTCC
Source organism: Microtus ochrogaster (assembly GCF_000317375.1). Lineage (NCBI taxonomy): Eukaryota > Metazoa > Chordata > Mammalia > Rodentia > Cricetidae > Microtus > Microtus ochrogaster. The sequence goes on from NC_022009.1 coordinate 80,580,637, forward strand.
ATTTCTATCTTCTAGAGTAATTTGAGAGCTGTTGCTGGTCTTCTTTGAAGGTCTGGTAGAATTTTGCACCAAATCCATCTGCCCCTTTAAAATTAATTACTGTTTCTATCTAACTAGATGTCATGAGTCTATTCCAATTATTTACTTCATCAGGATTTAACTTTAGCATAGTGTATATATCTAGAAATTGATCTAATTTTTAGATTTTTCAGTTTTATGGATTATATGTTTTTTAAAGTATGTTCTTTGATTTTCTGAGTTTCTTCAGTGTCCATTGTAATCTCTCCTTTTTCTCTCGAATTTTGTTATTTTAAATCCTCTTTCAGTTAGTTTAACTAATAACTTATCAATCTTGTTGGTCCTTTCAAACAACCAAGTCTTTGTTTCATTGATTCTTTGTAAGTTTTTCATTGTTGTTTTATTAATTTCAGCCTCATTTTAACTATTTCTTCCCATGTACTCTTGGGCTGTTGGTTTTTCTTGTTTATTAAGGACTTTATATGTGGTATTAAATTATTAATATGAGTATGTTATAATATTTTATGTTGATACATAGTGCTATACACTTTCCTTTTGAAACTTCCTTCACTGTGCCCCATAGATTGGGGTATGCTGTGTTTGCATTTTAGTTAAAGCCTATGAATTTTAAATTTTCCTTTTTGATTTCTTTTTTCACCCAGTTTTGATTCAGTAGTGTGTTGTTCAACTTCGATGAGTCTGTGTCCCTTTTATCCTCTTTGCTGTTGTTGAGACTATCATTATTCCATAGTGGTTACATAAGATACAAGACATGATTTTGATTTTTCTATATCGAGACTTGCTTTGCATTCTAATATATAATATATTTTGGAGAAAGTTCCCTGGGTTTCTGACAAGTACACATATCCTTTAGTGTTAGGGTGGGATGTTCTATAGATACCTGTTTTATATGTGTGTGTGTTCTACCATGGGAGTCCCTAGGGCCAAATTCATACCCTAGGTTTGGTTAAAAATCTGCCCTTACCTACTAAGTTCTCATGATAGCTCCATATTACTTTTCCTCCGTTAGAATTCTTTTTTTTTTGAAATTGAAACTGGATTTGTTTTCATACAATATATTCTAATCACGGTCCCACTCCCCTCAGTCCCTCCCTACCTCTCCACCCACCCAAATTCACTTTCTTTCTTTCTATACTTGTTAGAAAACAGTCAAGCAATGAAAAACAAACAAACTGTACTGGGATAAAACAAGGAGGAAGAAAAAGAGCCAAAGAAAGCATAAAAAGCAGATACAAATGCAAGGACACATACACTTGCTTACACAGGATTCCCACAAAGCACAAAATCAGAAACCATCATAGCAAAAGACCTGTAACAAAGCATTATGAAACACAAAACCTCCAAAACTCCCACTGAGTTCCCCTTGTGTTGGTCATCCTCTGCTGGGCAGGGGCCTGCCTCAGACTTTGTCCTCAGTGACACACCTTTGGCCTTTGAAGAAAAAGGAACTTTCCTTTTCAAGCAGTTGTCAATTGGAGAAGGCCTCTTACTATAGGAATTCCTACCACCAGTAGCCTTCAAGTTACCCGCCCACTTGGGCGTGGCCTCTTATGCTATTTATACCAATGTAAAGCACAAGTCCAGCCTCTTTCTGAGCTCTGGGATTCCATTGCTGTTCTCCATTTCAGCAGAGGATTGTGGTTTGTGAGTCTACCCCTAAATAACCTCTATTATTCTCAATTCTGAGCTAGTGTGGGATTTCTTTTAAGAGTCCTTCTTCAGCCTCTGGGTTAGGGATGAAGGCTGGGTGTGTCAACCTGTCCTTTTAGCTCTAGGGCTGACCCGACCCAATGCAGCCCCTGTGCCTGCTGCCACAATCTTTGTGAGATCACTTGTGCACCAGCCCTGTGGTGTCTAGAAAGTCATGATCTCCTGGTGTCCTCCATCCCCTTTGGCTGTTCCACTCCTTCGGCCTCCTCTTCCTCTGTTTCCTGAGCCCTGAGGGGAGGGATGGAGACATCCCTTTTGGGGATGAGTGTTCTAAAGTCTCTCACACTCTGCGTAATCTCTGGCTGTGGGACTCTGTGTTTGTTCTTATTTGATGCAGGAGGACGCTCCTCTGATGATGGCTGAGCAAGGCGCTGACCTATGGATAGTGAAGAATGTCCTTAGGAATCATTTTGTTGCTACGTTTCTTTAGCAGAACAGTTGTATTTGTTTTTCTCCTGGTTCCTGGCCTATCTAGACTCAGGTTCTTAGTCACCCAGGAAGTGTTGGGTTTGGTGTCCACCTCACGGGATGGGCCTTAAGTCTAATCAAATATTTGGTTACTCTGTGCCACTGTCATACAAACCTATCTTTCAGGCAGGTCACACCTGTGGATTAAAGGTTTTGTAGCGGAGTTGGTGTTCATTTTTTCCTCTGGTAGTGTACAGAGTACCTTCTAGTACCATGAGCTCTAGTAGATAGGGGTGAAGACTCTAGGTAGGAACCAAGTCAGGGTCCAGCATTGATGAAGTGCACGTGTTCCAGGTAGGGGGCACGTGGATTAAAAACACCAGGCAGACGGAGCAGACATACAAAAGAAATACACAGAGGCACAGAATAGAACCATAGGGCAATCCAGTGAATACTGAATTCACCCGCGTCTATTTTCCATATGTTTATATACCCCAATCCCAAAGGGGTAGTGGAGAAGACAAAAGACTGCTTAAACGTGATACAAAGAACAAACAGAGAAATTATCTCAATACCTGAAGCGTCAAGCAACTATATCCTGAGTTAAGTTTTCTGCTGTTTATGCAGGACACTTAGCAACTACATCTTACGCCAAGCATCACTCCCTGGCTCAAACCTCCTGTCATCTCCTTGAAGAAGCAGGAATAGACCTGAACTCTCTGATCTTTGATCAAGGTGGAATGGATCCACCTCTGCGGGCCCTCTTAATTCCCAAAACACCAAGTAACCATGCCCTAGGTCAAGGCCACACCATAAGTCAAACCTCTTGGCAATAACCTTGGAGGAGCAAGAATAGGCCTGAACTCTCTGACCTTTGGTCAAGGTGGAGCAGATCCGCTTCTGTGGGCTCCCACAGAATCAGCTTGACTTCTCTGTGTCCAGTGAGTGGTATCGTGTTTCCTTCAGCAATAAAGCCTTACCATCAGTTTGTGAAGAGCAATTAATAGCCCTGACAATAGCTGTGTTCTCTGAGGTTTTCATGAGGGCCCCTTTTGCCAACAGTTCTATTACATGTGACCCATTGCTGGCACTGAAGGTTTCCATTGCTCTCACTGAAGGTGAGAGATGTCTTTATGGGGTTTTCTGTCTCCTGCTATGCAGTGATTCCAGCTAGAGATCTTTATAGACAATACCTCCCTAATTATTTTATGAGTCGCGGGTAGTTACTTCAGTTTTCCATCAGGAGTGTCCTGTGGAGTTGGATGGTTCACATCCTTCCTACTTCCTTCCCTACAGAACCCACTAACAGATCTGCCCCCCAGTCACAGCAACAGGAATGTGTCTCAAGAACTCAACAGAGGGCCTGGAGCAGTAAAATCACCTCTACTGAGAATCACAGCTATAGGATGTTGACAAATATAAATAAATAAGTAAATAAGCAAACAAACAACAACAGAAGAAGCACCGAAATGTGCCAGGTTCAATTTGTCAAAAGCATCTGATTTTTAAAATAAAATATTTTAGTAATCTTGACAGGGTAGAGTTAAGTTATTTTAAGCATAAAATATTCACCTGGTATTAGAGAATGTATATTTAATTAGGGAACTATAGATTCTGCAAATATGATTATTGTTGTTCTTTTTTTAAAAAAATGCTGCAAGATCCCCGCAGCAGTAGGGCAGCAGAAATGCTGTAGGTCCCAAATGGTGGCGGCGGGCTGCCATGTGGTGGCAGGCAGCGGGCCCTGGGAGCAGCCAGTCCCAGGCAGAAATGGCTGCCAGTCCCAGAGGGGTGGCCTGAGCGGTGGCGGAGGGCCATGTGGCGGCAGACAGCAGGCCCTGGGAGCAGCCAGTCCCAGGCAGAGACAGCTGCTGGTCCCAGAGCAGTGGTGGCGGGCCATGTGGCAGCAGGCAGTGGGCCCCAGGCAGAGTCGGCTGCTGGTCCCCGAGCAATGGCTGGTCCCAGGCAGGGAGACACATGGCGGGCGGGCAGAAGACAGAAACATGGATAGACACGACATGCAGGGTGAGGTTGAATGTTTATTCAGAGAGTTATGGAGGAGGAAGGGTGAAGGGGGGACAGAGAGAGAGGGAGAAAGGGGGAGAGAGAGAGAGAGAGAGAAAGAGAGATAAAGGGAGAAAGAGACAGAGAAGGGGGGAAGCAGAGAAGTGGGAAGAGTGGCAGTAGCGAAACTGCCTCACCTAGAGGAAGATGGAAAAGAGGACGAGCTTAGGCAGGAAGCTAAAGATCAGCCTGCCTCAGTGGATGGGGAGGGGAATGGGTGTGGCTTGTCTCTTTAAAGGACCAAAACCATAACATTCCCAGGTCTTCCTTATAATAAAAAGCAGGCACGTTAAGGAAGCAGAAAAGGAAGGGCCCAAGATGGCGATGGGCAGGTCAGAGGTAATGGGAGTGGGCATGGCTTGTCCCTTAAAGTGACAGGAAAGCACAACAATTATAATCTGTTTTTAAAATCACATTGTTTTGCTTTCTGGATTTCGGTTTTACTTTTACAATAATCAATATAGTTAAGCACTCCAGATGCTTGAGCTCTCAAAACAGTTTCCTATTTAGTTATGGAAACATTTCTATGTACTTGGTTTCTGAATCTGCTTTTTATTTCTTCTTCTTTTGTCAAGACAGTTTCTTTGTGTAATCTGTAGCCTAGGCTGGCCTTGAACTCACAGATCTCTTTCTTTTCTGCCCCTGCTTCCCGAATGCTGGGATTAGAGGTGTGTACCACCACCACCCAGCTGGAACTGCTTAATAATAGTGCTTCTTCCAGTGATGGCTGGGAAACTCATAAGTTAAATAGGCAGAAGCTTTATATATTTCAAAGATCGCATCAAAGAGCACATCAAGTTCTCCATATGTGTTAGATGAGAACCACCAGAATAATTAGTAATAATCTTTACTTTCAAATAGCAGAAACCAAAGCTTCAGAGGAAGGGAGTATGTACAGCTGAAAATATAAGGAACCCATGCTTTCTCTCTTGGTGTATATTTGCTGGACTGCGCTCTGCTGTGTTGTGAGTGAATGAGGTGTGTGTCACCTCTCCAGGCTCCTTGGGAAAGTTTACTGTCATCCCACAGCCTCTAATCCTACATCCCCTTAACTGTCAGACAAAGATCGGGACGGGACGTATTATTCTTCCAGATTGCAATAGCATTAGGGAGTGGTTGGATTTCTTGTTTAGGTGTGCACACATGAATGTAGCATTATGTATGCATGCATGCATGAATGTACATATTATATTTAGAGGTATAGTGGCTCATTTTATTATATTCATAATATATAATGTATCATATACATGGGTGCTTTTGGATATTTGCCTTCATATATGTTTATGTACCATGTGCATGCCTGGTACTCTGAGACATATTGTTCAGAAGAGGACTGATGCCCGCACTTTCTCCTTCATCCTGGCTTTTTAGAAACAGTAACTATTTTGCCCGTTTTAGGTTTTTCTTAGGCATATCTTTCACTATAACACGAGGGACATTCTTGTGGCCTGCTCAGCCCTTGCCTTACAAACTTCTTCCTTTCTACCTCACTAAGCATACATCTCTCCTCTCCAGGGTGGATATTGTCATTGTGTCTCTGCCTCCTAGGCCTTCCTCCTGCAGCAAGGTCAAAGGCTCCTCACCCAAAAGCAAAGTACCGGCCTTTCTCAGAAATCTGTGTTTTTCCTATTGCTGTGATAAATTACCCTGTCGAAAGCCATGTGACAAAGGCTGAGCTGCTGGGTGATGGTGATGCCCACCTTTAATCCCACTATGTGGAAGGCAGAGGCAGGCAGATGGATCTCAGCCTGGTCAACAGAGTGAGCTGACTGAAGAAAATATGTCAGAGGTGAAAGCACACTGTTAATTAAAATGACATAAAAAGAAATTGGTAAATGCGACAGATGAATTGGGAGGATGGTAATTTGGTTATTGTCCTGTTAGCCGTACTATACAATTATACCCCCTTGTCTTTGTACATTGAATAGTCTTTAGATATGGAAAACTCAAGTCCAAATGGATCAAAGACCTCAACATAAAGTCAGCCACACTGAAGCTCATAGAAGAGAAAGTGGGAAGGACACTTGAACGATTTGGCACAAGGACATGTGCTCAACTATGTTCATCGCAGCATTGTTTGTCATAGCCAGAACCTGGAAACAACCTAAATGCCCCTTGACCAAAGAATGGATAAAGAACATGTGGTACATTTACACAATGGAGTACTACACAGCAAAAATAATAATAATGATGATGTCTTGAAATTTGCAGGCAAATGGATGGATGTAGAAAAACATCATTTTGAGTGAGGTAACCCAGACTCAGAAAGACAATTATCACATATACTCACACATAAGTGGTTTTTAAACATAAAGCAAAGGAAACCAGCCTATAAATCACAATCCCAGAGAACTTAGACAACAATGAGGACCCTAAGAGAGACATGCATGGATCTTATCTACATGAGAAGTAGAAAAAAAAAAGATCTCCTGAGTAAATTGGGAGGATGGGGACCATGGGAAAGGGTTGAAGGGGAGCAGAGAGGAAGGGAGGGAAGCAGAGAAAAATGTATAGCTCGATAAAATCAGTAATAGAAAAATAGCCTTCAGAGACTTCGTTCAGAACCCAGGATAAATATTTTCCCCTGGGATCTAGCCAATCATTTTCTGTCCTTGAAAATGAGATAAAGGTTGAGGATGTAGCTTAGTGGTAGAACCCTTGCTGAGCGTGACATGACACACGATGCAAAATTAACGCTGATAATAATAAGATCACACGTGGGAGGCTGAAGCAGTTGACCTCACTCTAAAAGCATCAAACGTGAGTGCAGAGTCTTTTCCCTTGAACCTCCCTGGATCTGTCTGGCATGTGCTAACAGTCCCTTCCAGATCTTGCTAACTGGTTAATATGACCATCAGAGTATCTAACTATTCTGCGGGAGGTCTTGTAAGATGAGGAAATATAGGTAAGGCATGTTTCGTAGCTAAGTTGATCCTGAAATGCCATTTGGAACCATAGCGTCTTGGGAGTGTGTTTGTAAATGGATTGGTGAACAAACTTTTGGGGATAGAGCCTTGATATCCCTAAAACTCTTCCAAAATTATTACAGTGAATTCAAAACCCATGATAGGGATTAATAAGCATTTAGAAAATAATTAATAGTAAATGAAATTAGAAAAATGGGTTCCTCGTCTAATAGGACAAGTGGCCTTCTAAGCATTAGACCCTGAGAACAAGGGAAAGCTGTGTGAGAACAGAAAGTCATCTGCAGGCCAAAGCTAAAAATGTCCAATGAACTTGTGCTGTGCAAATTACCCTGCCTATGACATGTTGTCACAGCTGAGTCACTGAGGGAAAGAAACCTACTCATAAATCTAGGCACTGGTGATCGGATGATTTCTGAAAACCTGCTCATTTTTACTACCTAATTACAAACTGCACATAACACAGACATTCGAGCAGTTCTTACATAAGCATCCTGCATAGTTACGTATGAATAAATGAACACATGAGAAATCCCATGGATGCCTAAAAGAGGATGTGTTTGGAGATAAACAAAACTTTGAATATAAGCCATAAAATCTCAAAAATCCATTGGCCAGGCTTTGAGAACAATAACTATATCTTTATTACAAAAAAAATCCCCAAATAACAACTCATATTGGATATTAGACAGATGTTAGCCACATCAAAATCACACTGTCACCACTACTGTTTTATGCACTACTACTAATTGTACAGGCACAGATTGTTTATCAACGCAAAATACATCCAGAAAGCAGGTATGTGAACACGCAGGGGGACTTCACACAAAAGTATCAGTGGTAACCAAAGCCTTTCAGTCTTGTGATTAATCCAACCGTGTCCTCAGTTGAAATAACAGATAATATTTCTTTTTCTCCTTTACCCCCCACTTTTTTTTCTTTCATGACAGGGTTTCTCTATGTATCTCTGCCTGTCATGGAACACAGTCTGTTGACCAGGCTGACCTTGAAGTCACAGAGATTGCCTGCCTCTGCCTCCCGAGTGCTGGGATTAAATACATGTGCTGCCACCACCGCCCAGCACCAGCTACTACTTCTAACCCGATGGAGTATTTAACATTTTTAGAAGGAAATTTCTAACTGCCTTAAGAATTTATAGAAATGAGTGATGCCTGGTTGTTCCAAATTGACCCATCAAGGTGCTTAGAATCTATGTCGTTATTCAGTCAAGTCTGGCTACTGTGGATTCAGCCAGCGATAAGCCTTTAACTTCTCAGGTCAAGCTCCCATGCATTTAGACTCCATTATGGTCACAGTAGGTGTTTAGTGATGTAAAAAGCTGGTTCTATGCTATATGGCACCAATCAACAGCAGTTCATGAAGTGTTTGCCAGGGCTTTGCTTCTCACCTCCTTATTCAGCCTCAGAACAACCACACACACATGGTATTCTAGATTATTTTTTTGTTTGCATGAAGATGTGCCATGTGGTTACTGAACCTAGATCAGAGCCTCTGGAAGAACAGTTCGTGCTGTTAACCTCTGATGATACTCAAGATGGTTTCATGGATAAGCAAATCAGGGCACAGAGAATTTACTCATTGGCTCAGGGTAGCCCAGGTTTAATAACAAAGCTATGAGGTCTCCCTTAGCAGATGGGCTTGAAACACTTCACTTCTCACAGCCACTCTTTTTAGATTTGTTTTCTGTGTGTCTATTTGTGTTTGTCTGCTTGGTTATATAGCTCTCATGTCTGAATGCATGTTTTCTGTGTGTCTATTTGTGTTTGTCTGCATGGTTATATAGCTCTCATGCTTTTTTATTTCTTATTGACAACTTGGGTTCACAGTTGTTTGGATAAGTGTCAGAACTCAAGCATCCATCGAGCACCTGTGTGCCCAGGACTCCTAGACACCAGTGCGATTGTGTTATTGGTTCTATTGTTGACAGCTTGCCATGATTAGAGTTAATCATGATTGCATGAGAAATGCATAGACATGTGACATGACTCACGAAACCAGTTAGGGCTTTGCAAGCATGCCTTGTTTTTATCTATTTCATTTTCCCATGTTACTTGGCCTTAGATTTATTCTCAACTTTTTAAAACCAAATCTTGTTTTGAGCAGGAAACCCTCTCTGGCCCATTTGAAGAGGCTTGATATTTGCATCCACAAACATTAAATCTCAATTATTAACACTTCACATGGTTTACACACTCTGAAATCTGGTATCAGAGCTGCCCGTCATTTCATACTGACATTTCAATACTTGAAATACCTGATACGTAAGATGTGGGACACACGTTATAATTAAAACCACTACTACTGTATGTTTAATATTCTTAATGTATGCATTTTTAGTGTGTGCATGGAAAAGAACCAGCGGCATTTTCTAAAAGCCTGCTAGTTCCCTAGTGCACAGATTGTGCTCTAGCTCAGAAGCAGTGTGCACTGAAACCAGCCTCAGAACGGTACCTGTCCAAGAAGAAGGAAGCCTCTTTATAAATCAAACCCCTCTAAGTGGGAGGTCCAGGAGTCCCTTCCGTTCTAGGGGCTGAGCCGCGGTTGCTCCTTCCTCTTCACAGCCTGCTACTGCTACCTGCCTGAACCTTGTCTTTGGCTCCCGACAAACCTGCAGTCAGAATGGCGTTTTCTCTCTCCAGCACTTGCAAATCCGATTTTTATGTCTAGCTAAGTGCTCTTGGTTTTCTCTCTACCTACTGCTGAGGCCTGGTTTCTAGCAGGCCTGTACCTAAGCCAGATCCGGCCTATGTAATGCTGTTTGTAATGAGAAATCTAAACAGGGAATGGCAGTGAGGCATGGCAGGAATGTGTTTCCATTGGAGAAGTCAGCGCAGAGAAAAAGTATATGCAAAGCCGTGTCCAGAAGGTCTTTTCAGTGGGCCAGGACTGCAGACTAATGTTATTGCACTTAGCTGTTAGTCTGCCAGCCCTTCCTCACGGATTTGCTTTCTCGTCCCCTCCTCCCACCCCACCCTCTTCTCACCCTTCTCTTCTCTTTTCCTTTTCTCTCCTTCTTTGGCCCCTGCTGACTGTTTGCTCAGGTGGACAGTGACACCATTTGGAACGAGCTGCACTCGTCCGGTGCTGCACGCATGGCTGTTGGCTGTGTCATTGAGCTGGCTTCCAAAGTGGCCTCAGGAGAGCTGAAGGTGAGGTCTGGGTTGCATTAAGTGTGGGAAATCCAGAGAAGACACTGAAACAGAGATGTTGTTGTTTTGGGGGATGTGGAGGGTGTAGTGTGTTAATAAAGGGAAGAGATGGAGGGAGGAGGGCAAGGAGATGGTCACTAAGGTGTAAGCAGAACTCCTCTGTAAGGAGGTGGTTGCTGTCCTGCTTGAAGAGTCTTACTCCTCTCTGGAATGTTCTGTAGTTAGAGCACAATAGTGTATTTGTAAGACCATAGTCATGGTGAGCAAAATTGTGGTCCATATTAAAAATACAATGTGGGGCGTGTGTTTGTGTGTGTGTGTGTGTGTGTGTGTGTGTGTGAGTGAGTGTGGTGTGTGTGTGTGTGCTGTGTGTATGTGTGTGTGGCGGGGGGGAGGGAGAAAGAGAGAGAGAGATCTGTGATGCTCTCCCAGCATTCTCTTTTGAAGAAACTTAGGAACTAGAGTTCCTGAGTAGTGTGTGTAAGTTCAGAATACCACCCAGAGAGAGGAGGGGGTGAAAGTCAACACAGACGGAAGGATTGGGAGGAAATTGTTGATTGGATGGGTAATGAACCGAAGTATGTTTTTCCATGAAAGAACTTCAAACATGAGCTATGCTTTATTGTTCTTCTCTTTCTATGGTCTCTTCTTTTTACATCATATGAAAAGAACAATGTCCAAACCCCAATGTCTCCAGTCTAAACAATTTATAAAAACCAGAGACCTGACAGACATTGACATTTTATTTGCTATTTTAACAGTGCTATTTAAAGGTATGCCATGTGTGTCTTGAATGTAGCTACCCCAATAAACCTGGTTGGTGCTAACACAGTTTTTAATGCACTGGTTCACACACTTCATAACGTGATCTGGGACGGTGACTGGTCTGGTATTTTTAGCAGTTGTGAGGCTTGAGGGAAATTACCCCGACCAGCAATATATGCACTGGGAGTTTTGTGAATCTAAGATAAAGTCCAAATAGAAGGGCTATTCTTAGGGTTAAATGAAATTTTTATTCAAATTATACCTGAATCTGGTGATTGGAAAATGTAGGGTGGTCCTGGAAACTGTGGTGTCATCTTTCCCAGAAGTCAGAATTTATAGAAATAAGCTCTGGATGTGGTAGGTTCCAGGGTTTTGTTGTTTTTAAAGAAATGCCTGTGTGTGTTTGACAAGACCGAGCCTGGGGACACTAACTGCTCATCGGAGACTAATGGGGCCATTAATGAAAGCAATGGTTAATTTTCAGGCCTTATCTTTGCAAATGATAAATTAAAAGGTCAGAGGGATTTCGCTTTCTGGGCAGGCTTGGCTGTCCCCTGTAGTTCCTTCGGGATAATTACTCTTATTTGATGACATCATAAATTATGATAAGTGGACAACTCTAAAGAATATTTGAGAATCTTGTTTTCAAAAGGACTCACATGGCAAGTAATAATACCATGGCTACATATTCCAGTGTTTACGGTTGCTTTGTTGCCATGCCCACTCTTGATGTCAAAAGAAACTTCTGTGTTAGCATTCACAGTTCCTAATTGCTTTTAGTTTCAGACAATTTCATTGATAATCTAGAAGCCTTCTTAACTGGAATGCAGACGGTCAAGAAAATCATGACTTTTCTTACTTGGGATCTGCGGAATTTACGAATTTATGAATGAGGAAAATGAAACAGAAACGTAATTCCATTTTAAGCAGGTAGTCATTTCAGATGATCAGTTACAAATAAGCTGTGGACAGTGTCCTGCGGACATGCTGGCCACCAGCTGTACTAACGCGGGCTATTTATGTTAAGAGCAAGGATTCCTGCAGATGCTTTTTCTCTGCTTTGCTAAACAGTCAGCATGCTTGGTTAGTAGAAAAAGAAAAAAAGGGCTCTGCTATCCCAGTACCCTGTGCAGCATTGTATGGCTTCTCTGGGCGTCTTTACTGACCGATCGCCAAGCAGGGCTGAAGAGGTCGAACATTGTCCACACCGCAGACACTGACCCTGAGAGGTTTGTAAACGAGAAAAGCAGAGTTCACTCTCAAGTATGACTGTCAGCATACAAAATAAGCAAATATCACAAACCTAAGTTCACCTGGCTTTGGCGAACGTTTCAGATTTTGGAGTTAACTCTTCTTTCTGAGGGTCAAGAAAGAAAATCTTAGATAGACAGTACCACAATAGGAACTGATTCCATGTTGACACCACAAATGAACCCCTGGCAGTTACTGATTTGGGGACAGAGAAATTACATTGGAAACATAGAAACCAAAAATGATTTGTAGCCACAGTGAGAAGTCCGAAAACTAAGCTAGAGCCACCCTTGTGAGCCCCTGGTCAACCAGATGGTCATTCCATTTCACTTGTCACCACACCATTTTCCAGCCTGGAGGACCTGCTGGCTCAGGGCATTGCTGCCCATGACTTCTGGGTCCACTACATTCTGACCCAAGAAGGAAATGGGGTCAGGAAATTTAGGACCCTGGTAAACAATACCTTGGTAATAAATACCAAAAGAAAAAAAAACAATTAAAAACCCCGCTTTTTGTAATTTTCTGTCTATGTTCAGTTCTCACACATTTTGCCCATTTTCCTAGAAAGTCTAAACTTTAATAAAATACCACTGGTGTAGCATAATATTACATCTTTTAAGAGAGTGCTACTTTATCTTGGAAAATATATAAAAGAATTAAGAGCTTTCTTGAAGAATAGTGGGGCTGGATATGTTAGGAACTAAGAGATGAGCTGGAGGGAGATCATGGGGATCATAAAGGATGGAAAACTGATTCGAACACACTATAGAAGAGAAACAACCAAGTAAGATAACCTGGGTCCACCCAGGAGCTGCATCTGACCTTGCCTGTCCTGTCTTCCTCCCTTTTGGCCTGCATTGCACTGGAGAAACTAATAAAGCAGAAGAGTTACAAGAATGAATCCAGCGGAGGGGAAAGACTTCAAAGTGACATTTAAATAGAACACGTGTAGCAAACTATCGCTGGAAATTGGTATATTTTTAGTACAGAATGGAAATAATCATCAGAGTGGAATGGAAATTATGAGACATTTCAAGCTTTCTGGGGTTTTAACAACATATACGCATAATTTCTCACATAGGTTTCTGGTACCAAGGGACAGACACTCTGAAAATGTTGGAATTTTTGGTGTACAAGAAGAGTAATTATCTCAAAATGAAATTCTGTAGAGCATTATAAAAAGTACACATGGAATATAGAAATATCTCTAAATGGTAATACTTGTTCAGCTCATTAAATAAATACACAGTAAGAATCTCTTAAGAATTCCTGTAGCAATCTACTTTGATGACACTTTGAGCTGCCTGCACAATTTATAGAGAAATGACAACAAAAAGTCAAACTATCTGGTTGCGTGGCAGATGATGTCTCTGATGTTTGAGCGCATATTTTGCAATGTGATGTTGCTATGACAACCCTTCTTTGAGTAACTAGTAAAGTTGGTTTGCTTGGCATGTACCCCCCATGCTCACTGAGCACCCTTGAAGTAAATTCCCCTGGTAGGATACTGCCTTAAAGAGTTCAACCAACCCTTTAAGATCCTGTATTCAGCTAATAAAGTTTATAAACTTCACGACCCTCTATTTTCTTCCAACTGTCACATCGGAGCTGTGCTATAGCACAAGTAGATGGCCTGTATCCTCATTTTATGGCTAGAATTATTTGATGTGTGTGAAAAGACAAGATGGGGCTAGAGAAATGGCTCAATCATTAAGAACAACAACTGCTCTTTAAGAAGGTCTGGATTCGGTTCCCAGCTCCATCTTAAGTAGCATCTTAAGCACCTGTTACTTTAGTCCCAGGAGATCTGAGGTCCTCTTTGTACCCCAGAGGACATCAGACATGCATATGATGCACATGCAAACACACAGGTAAAACATTAATACACATAAATGAAAAATAAAGAAGTCTTTTTTTGAAAGACAAAAGAAGTACTTTCAAATTCAAAAGGCAGGAGAATAACAAGCTATCCACGATCCATACATTCATCAGACTCGAGACTGTGCTGGCCAAACAAATGTGCGCTCACAACCACCTCATTGCTAGCTTTTTGAACTAAGCATAGCAATCTACTGCCCTTTCAGAAATTACCTACTTATTTATTTTGATAGTTTTGAACATTTTAGTCCTTAAAAAACATAAAATAGTATTAATGTTTTCTCCTCTAGTGTTCTTCAACTTAAAATCATGCCAGGAAGATGTGTGCATCTTTATTGGAGTAATAAAGTATTTCTTTGTACATCAAAAATAGTTCATTCTTCTGTTGGGTGTTTTTGTTATTGCCAGCATTTGCTCTTTGAACAATACTTCAACATGCTGCCTTTTTTTTAAACTATGCATTACAAGAATGTCCAGTTTCTAGGCTAACCACATAATAAATCTTAGTAAGTAATGCCAAGTGGAATTCCAAAGTAATTCTGCTAAAATAAGATCAGTATAAAAGCTTTCCTCCAAAGGCATTTATTGAAAAACTAGGAGGCAATCAAGAAGCTTCATGTGATTCGGTTGATGGACAACTGCATGGCCAACATACAGCAGGCTACATGCATGGCAGGCTATGGATACTGTGTGAACCCAGGGCTGTGCTCAAGATCAGGAAAGACCTACAGAGGCCCTTAAACCCTTGGTTCAAGCTGACTTTGAGACTCTCCTCAAACTGGCAGTGAAGGACAAGGTTAGCTGCCCCAATAGATACTGAGTGTGTACACTGACACATTTGCATACATGTGGTGACCCCACAAAGGCTGAAGCAATACCTGGGCACTAAGCTAACAAAACAGAAGACAGTACTACACAAAGCATAGAGAGCAAACTTTATAGAAGATGTTCAGAAAACCAGCAAACAAAACAATTATCAACTGTACTAAGCCCCGCTCCCAGAGAGGTGGGGCTCTAATGTTCAGGGATAACATAGAAAACATCTTTAAATATTTACTATGTCCTGTTTTAAAAGCTTACTTTTATTTTTTATTCTTTTTTCTTTTTATTTATTCTTCTTTTATACAGTGCATCCCACCTGCAGCCTCCTCTCCCTCCACTCCTCCTGTTCCCCCAACCTCCTTTTTCCCTTCCAGAAAAGAGCTGGGATGTGTGACATCAGTCACTCCATTGATTAAGGGTTGATTCAGCTAATCTGGTGGACTAGGTGGGTGTTTCCTGCCTACCTCACCACGGTAAGCCCTACAGCTCAGATGGGAAGGTATCATGGCAGTTGGGAGCCAAGGAATCCCACAAAGACACACCACATACCACACGACAAACCTCACACAAAAGATTTATTGGGAGGGATAAAAAACAAAACAAAAGAGTGGCTGCCTCTTCTGTGGCAAGAAACAGAAAAGAACTGAACTGGATACAGGGTTTATATAGTCTTTCTTGTGGAGGGGGGGAATTTTTCAGGGTGAAGCTTTCGAGGGTGGAGATGGGTAGGACTTCATGTCACCACCTGTTGCAAAAAGAAGCGCCGTGGCGAGAGTTGAAAGGTACATTTACCTATGAGTATAGGGATAAGTACTTCAGGAGCAGAATAATGCTATGCCAATTTAACAGAATAAAAGATTTGGATTCTTTTTTAGCTCGTGTGATCTGCCCAGCCATGGGGTTTTGGCCCAGTTAGTAGTATCAGGCATGAGTCCTCCTTATGGTGCAGGCTTTAAGTGCCACCAGAAATGGTTTGCTTACGCCTGTAACATTCACGCCAGCGTTGAAACAGTGGGCATATGTGTCAGACCACTTGGCGTTATAGCTCACAAGGTTGGGAACCTTGTGATAAAACCTTCTGGAAGCATGCATAGAAACTTCCAGCACTATGAAGTTAGCCAGTAGGGATTAACTCCCAAGTAAATATCAGTTTGATTTCTCTATAAGAGTGACAACAAAAATGCTTAACTATACATAGCCAGTCATTGCCAACTCAAGGTA